>NC_053022.1:473471267-473687922 GCF_003073215.2 Triticum urartu
CCCCCTTCCTTTCCCCCTCCTAGTAGGAGTAGGAAAGAGGGGAGTCCTACTCCTACTAGGAGGAGGACTCCTCCTCCTTGGCGCGCCATAGGGCCGGCCGGCCTCCTCCCCTTGCTCCTTTATATACGGGGGCAGGGGGCACCCCTAGACACACAAGTTGATCCTCGTGATCATTTTCTTAGCCGTGTGCGGTGCCCCCTTCCACCATACTCCTCGATAATATTGTAGCGGTGCTTAGGCGAAGCCCTGCGACGGTAGAACATCAAGATCGTCACCACGCCGTCGTGCTGACGGAACTCTTCCCCGACACTTTGCTGGATCGGAGTCCGGGGATCGTCATCGAGCTGAACATGTGCTAGAACTCGGAGGTGCCGTAGTTTCGGTGCTTGATCAGTCGGGCCGTGAAGACGTACGACTACATCAACCGCGTTGTGCTAAATGCTTCCGCTTCCGGTCTACGAGGGTACGTAGACAACACTCTCCCCTCTCGTTGCTATGCATCACCATGATCTTGCGTGTGTGTAGGAAATTTTTTGAAATTACTACGTTCCCCAACACCACATCCCTCACGTCTCGGGGGCGATCTCGGGCTGTGAGCTGGCTGGACTGTGTCTGCAACCATGGATCTGCTATGGATCCTATTTTGCGACTGAGATACCGCTGTATTCTGCTCTCCCGCTGCTCGGAGCAAAGCCCGGATCTGCACAAAACCTCGACCAGCTTCTGACTGGGAAGGTTGAATTGACTCCGCTATTCGGGCCACAGCTGTGAGATTCTGGATCGGAGTTCGGTATACCTGAGTCGGAGGCGGAAAAAGTTGGCGTCGACTAGACTCGGGGATACGTTGCCGAGCACGCTCGTCGAGTGCGCACTGGAGGTTCTCCAGTCGAGTGCGCTCAGCCAAGTTGGCCAGGCGCGCCTCCTCCAAGGCCTGGGCCTCAGGGGTTTCTCCAACGATAGGAGTGTGAAGCGCATCCATGTCCCGGAGGGGAAGTTCTTCCCTCCGCTGTGAAGAGAGGGGTTCGGGGCAGTATTCTTCGTGAACACGCGACGGATCGCCGCCCCCATCGCCTCCGTCTTCACGGCTGAAGCCAGGAGGATTGCGTGGTCCATTGACCATCAAAACTTCTGCTGCGGGGTTGCTGCTGTCGCACTCGGATGCAGTCTCTACGGAGCCAGTCGAACAGGCCATAAAGAGTTTTGTCGGGCTCGATTGCCGCGACTTGGGGGTGGCTGACTGGCGAGCCACCGCATGCCTCACCCACCGCTGAAGCCTCGATCGACCGGAACGTTTGCTTCGGTGGGCTGCAGGGAGGGAGGTCGGCACAGGAGCCGATTGATACTGAGTCGACGGCTGCCATAGGAGGACGCCACGGACGCATGCACGAAAGTGCACTGCCCTGCGGACGGGGAGCGCCTCGATGTCGAGTGGCGCTTCTTGGAGCCACGCAGAGTCGTCGGCGACGAATACGAGCGCGCCGAGATGGATCTCCCGGCCCTCGCCCAAACCTCCGCCTGAAACCATGTTGATGGGGATTGGGAAAATCGCAACTTCTCCAACAAGTCGCTAAGACACCTTCCCCACGGTGGGCGCCAACTGTCGTGGTTCTAAGTCTAACAGTAGAATTGGGGGTAGGAATGTAGAGGCAAGATCCTAGCTATGAAGGAGTTGTGCACGCGAGTTTTACGAGTTCAGGCCCTTCTCGAAAGAAGTAACAGCCCTACGTCTCGGAGCCCGGAGCCGGTCGGCTGGATTATATGCGTGTGAGTTACAGGGGGTGCGAACCCTTGTGCCTGTGGAGGGGGTGGCTTATATAGAGTGCGCCAGGACCCCAGCCAGCCCACGTCACAGAGGGTTTAAGGTACATTGAAGAGAGAACGTTACTGGTAACGCCCACACTAAAGTGCTATAAATGACAATTAAGCCTATAAGTAAATGCCCGACCGTTGTTCATGCAGAATGGCTTTAGCTCTTCTGCCTGTCGAGTGACTTCTGCAACGGTCGAGTGACATTGATTCTTCCGAGTGGAATGTCTCTGGTCGAGTGGATGATGATACCCTTTGAATGATCCTGGCTTTGGGGTGACGTCCTAGGAGAGGATGTTTAGGTCAGGTCTATGACCCTATCCTAGATACATAACTTTATCAAAAAGGACCTACGAAAGACAAACATGCTGACATGACTCTTCGATTACAGATTACGTGAGATGTTCGGCGCATGGGTCCAATCCGCATGAGCCATCTGCTTTGGGGGTGTTTGTTTCCAGAGACTTTTTTGTGTAGGGATTAGAAAAAGTCCCTTTTAGAGACTTTTTTACCAAACGGGAGGGACTTTTAAGAAACTAAACTAGGCATTTGAGACTAAATGAAGAAGACTCTCAAGGAGAGTCTTTTGAGGACTTTTTGAGACTTTTCCAACAATGTCCCTCCATGCACTCATTGGCCCATCACCCCATGGTGTTGTTTGATTGTTATTTTTTTCTATATACTAGGGGCAACATAGTTATTTATAACCTTTAGGAAGGGACTAGAGACTTTTTAGTCTCTGAAAACAAATAAGGAGGGACTTTTTTGGGACTAAAGATTTTTTACTTGGGACTAAAAAAAGTCCTACGACTGGATAACCAAACACCACCTTTGTTGGCACCAGTTTTGTCCGGTTAGAGTCATCTCGGTGTGCGATAGAGGACGTTTCTCATGGGGGAAAATAGGCATTTCTGTATTGCGTTTGTATTTACCAACGATAGAAGCTCATATCCTTATCTCTCCAGCCAAACCAAATCAACAAACGGGACCATAGAAATGCCAAGCACAACTCCACGACACACGACTCTGGCTGGATGTCGTGTATTGGGGTGTCTACCCGTCCTTTTAACGTCATGGTCTAGACGGATATTGCATCAGAAAGGTCGGGCGCTGCTGAAATTTTGTCTATTTTGAGCCTAGCCTAATAATATTTCAGAAATTCCTAATAAATCCTAGAGGCCCATGTGGTTCATTCTTGTAAGGCAAAAGGTGAAACAAAAGTTTAGTCTCACATTGCTAGTTTAGAGGGAGTTGGACCTCTTTATAAGGGAGGCTCTTTCTCCATATGTATGAGGATGAGAACAAAAGGACATCCACGCGCGCTCCTCCTCCTCCGCCCGCCTCGGGCTATGATTTTCCTCATCCCGGCTTTTGAGTCCTGTTGTTCCGTACGTGTTCTTGCTCTTTCTATTAGATGTCCTGTCACAGTTCTTTGCTCTAGTTTCTGCCCTACATATGTTAGGTTCAATTTTATGTATGCAGATGTTATTTATCTTTTCTCTGTCAGAAGGCATGACTTATTCGATCTCTACTATATTAGTCATGCTTTATCTAGTATTTATGTTAGATTTTCTACACGTTAGCCCTGACAACGATCATTGCACATAGTTTTCTTTGGTGATTGTTTCTGATAGATAACCCGTTGCATCACCTACCCTTTTTCAAAGATGCACGCAACTTTAATCTTTCTTGTAATTAATGTAAAAGTATCAAACATCAGGATATGTCTGTGAACTATTCTTTTGTTATTGAACTTTTTAATGAATTTGATTATATGAGGCCTTTTCCAACATCACATCTTTATTTATCTTGGAAATTCCCCGTATTCGAGGCAGTCGACAACCCTGTTCATAGATGTGCTTAGGCCAACTCCACCGTGTGACCCTAAACAGACGTCCGTTTTGTCCGGATTCTGTCCGTTTGGGTAGCGATTTGGAGTCATATCCGGGCGTGTCCTGGGATGCGGTGGCCGTGCGCCCAGCGCGCGGACGCATCCTTTTGCCCTATCCTGTTCGTCAGGGCCAAAAATGCCCAAATTTTCATCAAAACTAGTTTACAACCCAAATATTTGTCTAAAAATTAAAATAGTTTTACAACCCAATTGAAATTGTCTTTAATAAAATATGTTTACAACCCAATTGAAATTGTCTTTAATAAAATATGTTTACAACTAAACATAAAATGGACCAATACATCTATTGGTTGCCAATGTGATCCCACACGTGCTCAACCAAGTCATTTTGAAGATTCAAATGAGTGTGCCAATCACGCATCTCACGGTGGAACTGAGCAAACCGTTCAAATATGGCCGGGTCTTGGTGCAGGGGCTCAATATTTCACCTTGATAGTCAAATCCTTGGTCGAAGATACTCTCATCACGCTCGTCCTCGACGATCATGTTGTGTATAATCACACAAGCAGTCATCACCTTCCAAAGCTTCCTTTCATCCCATGACAGTGCAGGGTTTCGAACGATACCCCACCGGGATTGAAGCACACCAAAAGCACGTTCCACATCCTTTCTAACACTCTTGCATTTGGGCAAATCTCTTTCTCTTCTCACCTTGGGGTTTCGAGATTGTCTTCACCAAAGTTGACCACTGAGGATATATACCATCTGCTAGATAGTATCCCTTGTTGTAATGGTGGCCGTTGATCTCAAAGTTGACAAGTGGGGAGTGGCCTTCTGCAAGCATCGCGAAGACTGGAGAACGCTGCAGCACGTTGATATCATTGTGAGAACCTGTCATGCCGAAGAAAGAATGTCATATCCAAAGATCCTGTGATGCCACCGCTTCTAATATGACAGTGCACGCCTTGACATGCCCTTTGTACTGGCCCTGCCAAGCAAATGGACAGTTCTTCCACTCCAAGTGCATACAATCTATGCTGTCAAGCATGCCTCGAAAGCCTCTAGCTGCGTTGGTCGCCAACAATCTCTCTGTATCAGCGGCAGTTGGCTGCCTCAAGTACTCTGGGCCAAACACCTCGATCACAGCCTGACAAAACTTGTAAATTGACATCAGACATGTTGTCTCACTCATACGCACATACTCATCCACCAGATCGCCTGGAATTCCATATGCAAGCATGCGGATGGCCGCTGTGCATTTCTGGTAAGAGGAGAATTCAAGCTTGCCAAGGGCATCTGTCTTGCACTCAAAGTATGGGTCATGAGCAACCACTCCCTCTCGGATACGATTGAACACATGCCTTGCCATTCGAAAACGGCGACGGAATTTATCCGGCTTGAAGAGCGGGGTGTTGGCAAAGTAATCAGCATAGAGCAAGGCGTGCCCTCTCTCCCTGTTGCGGTTCAGGTTGGGAGCACGGCCAGGGAATGACCCCCTGTACCGAGGAAGCTGCCGTTGAATGTGGTCATGAACGACCAGTGCAGCCATCACAATATCTTCATCATCCGACGACGAATCGTCCGATGAACAAAGAAAGTGATGGAAGAAAAACTCGTCTTCACTGTCCATACCTTTGTGGGCAAAATGTCGAACACCTTGCGGGCGTGGTGGCGAAGAGGCCGCGATGATCACCTCGACGCAGCAGGGGTGGTTGCCGGCCGGCTACTGGCCGCTGTGGACCTCTCATCGGGAGCTGCCGAGGACGCCGTGCTGCGTCGCCGGCGGTCATGTCCCCTCTGCGGCCGGCAAAGACGTCGACGGCCAAACCTCCTATCGACGGCCAAAACTACGGCCACAGCACGGGCGTGGTGACGGCCATGTCGAGAAGTGGTTTGGTCGGGACGGCCGGAGGCTGCGCGGTGAGGAGGCGACCGGAGAATAGCGGCGGCGCCGGCGGCGGGGCGGGGCGCGAGAGAGAGAGGGTGAAAGCGGAGGGAGCGGAGGGACTGCTAGTGTCCCCGGCAGGCGGGCCAAGGGGGAGGACAAAGGCGTGCGTCCAAGCCGTCCGCGCGCATCCGTTTCATCCCAAACCGAGCGCAAGTTTGGGCCGGGAATGGGTCAAAAACGGACGGAATCCGGACATTTGTCCGTTTAAGGCCGTGCGCTGGGCTGCGCTATTCGTTTGTTTTACTCCAAACAAACGGGGGCATACATGATAGGGGCATACATGATAGGGCCGTACGGTGGAGTTGGCCTTACCTGATCGGCCCTGAATTGGATAACGATCGGACAACCACATGGTATGATGGATAACGACAACGCGGCTAACAGTCGCATCTCGAGTGCACCACTCCTTCGGCTCCTGCTTTACGCTTGCGGCAAAGTCCTAGGCCCTCTTAATTCGATCCTCGGCCGTGCAACAGTCCAGTGCATGCTCCTGTGGCAATTAGTCCAATAAGTTATGTGAAGTCCATTGATAAGACGACTAAGTTGTGTACGTGTCGATAATTGTAGAATCCCTTTCTATAATCGATCAGACGATCCACGGACCAAGGTAGAACGCGATCAACAGACACATACATAGATGCCACCCGGCCAGGCCATAGCGTCCAAAGGTCAGGCAGACATACCAAAATATGTCGCCCGACAAGCCACAACGTGCAAAGGCCAGGTAGACGGCAAAACACACACCATCCGGCCACATCACAACGTACAAAGCATGAGCAAATACACTAAAACACGCCTTCTGGTAAGGGTTCGTGATGGCAAGAAGCAATGCGGCGCCTCGACAGACAACAGGCGGAACACAACTAAAACAGCCGTGTGAAATTATGGGCAATCGGGCACCTCTGAATTGGTGACCCACATGACCCGACAAACAGACAAATAGACTCAGCAATGGCACATCCCAGAAAATGTATGTAAATTACATCTAGGCAAATATACTAGTGGCATTATTATTTATCGAGTAAGTCACCATCTAGGAACACTAGAGTAGCAGCCCAGAAGCTAAGTGAATTATGTGAAACATAAAATGAAAGTGAAGCAAAATATTTGAAAAGACCAACTAACAAACTATGGCTCGTAAGTTGAGTGAACTATTTTGAAACATAAAACGAAAGTTAAGTAAACTGTTTGAAGAGAACAACTGTAACCATTAGCTTAGAGACCAGTTGCTGCCAAGAAATAAGAAATATAAAATGGAAGTTAATCCGTCATGGGCAAGAACACGCATGTCCGACAAAGCCAACCATCTAGGGTGGTTCCATCCGGTAAGAGCTATGGTGAAAAAACTGGCATGCGTGTTCTTGCCCATGATGGGTTAGTTCCCTACTTTGGTCGAGAAACGCTAGCTTTGCGCCAGATTTTTCCACTCGGCCGACTCGAGCTGCCATAGAATGTTTTGCGCCAGAATGTTTCACTCAAACGAATTGAGCTTCCTTGAAATGGACAGTCGGTTGATCCGCCTAATATGTTTGTTGTTTTCGTGGGCGTCATGTAGACACAGCCTCGCGCACGTCTGTCCAACACGTTGCACACCCGGGCTTTACCTGCCCGGTACTCGTCGTCGTGCACCCTGCCCGGCTCATACACATTTGTGGCTTTCCCGGCTTACCTATAACTTGTCGCAGAGAACAACTAGAGTTGGAAGTTAAGTGAGCTATGTGAAACATAAAATAGAACTTAAGTGAACTCTTTCAAGAGAGCAACTGACGAACTACAACTCCAAAGTGAACCATTTGGAATATAAAATGAAAGTAAAGTCACCTGTTTGAAGAGACCAACTGCAATGTTGGCACAAAGAAAAATGGCAGCCAGGAAGAAAAGAACAAATAGTTCAAGTTTTTCCTCCATAGCTTTTACTATAACATCTTTGGTCAGCTCATGGGCATTCAATTGTTTTCTTGTGTTGATCAAGAAAAACGTGAAACCCGTTAAAAAAGTGAAACCGAGACGCATTCACGCGTCCTCGATTTTCATCACATGTGTGGGTTCCCAAAGAGAAGTCCTGAAGAGACGATGAGGCTGCTATCCAGCTACCAACGACGACTCTCATAAGAGACGACATTATTTCCTCCGCTATATAAAAAAGACTGGTGTGATAGGGTTCTCACTCACCTTCTAGATTATCTTTTGTTTCAATTTCTCCCAACCCATCCGGAAACATCTCTATATAGTCCATCAATTCCGCCTGGATCAATCTCCTTATCGAGGAGAACGAGCCTTCACAAGTGATGTTGTATGGCGAGGCACCCTCTCCCCACGCCGCGTTAGCAGCGGCCGCGTACGCCAACAATGAGTACGAAATACCCCTTTCCGTGGACCACTTCGATGCGCCACGTCTAGCCTCCTCAAGTCCCAAATGTGACCTCCACGAAACACGGTGACTCGGGGCCACGCTTCCTCTACAACCAGCCTATTAGACGTGACCGGCCCCATCACCGTCTACCTGACGGATGTCATGCACCAAGTCACCTTAAGTCAAACTTCATAAAGTTTGACCAAATTTATATACAAAATTATGAATACCTACAATGCTAGAAATATACAATATGAAAGTTAATTCAATGATCAATCTAATGGTATTGACTTTATATCGTGAATGTTGTTATTTTCTTATAATCTTAATCAAACTTCACTATGTTTGACTTGAAACAAATCTTATATAAGAACTAAAAAGAAACGGAGGGGGTGTCTAAGCTAAGTTTGACACATGAATTTGGCGTTTGGTGTGCCTCCCCTTCATTTGCAAATTGGCGACCCTAAAAATACTCTCCAGCTCTATTTAGAGTAAAATACATTGAAGGTCCTACAAGTATTCCAAATGTGTCAAATAGGTTTTAAAAGTTTAAAATCGTTCACCACGGGTTCTATATGTGTACTTTAACCATGACTTTTAAAACCTACTTAATACATTTGGAATACTTTTAAGACGCGTGGTGAACGATCTGCACACGTTGAAGACGTGCAGTGAAGGATTTCAAATTTTTAGGACCTATTTGACATACTTAAAATACTTTTAGAATCTTCAATGTATTTTACTCCTTTATTTATTTACCTAGGGCATCTCCAGCGGCGATCCGTAAATTTCCTCCCGCATTCGTCCATACACATGAATGCAAGAGACCACCATCCAACCGTAGCCGCATACATTTTGCCAACAATTCAAACTAACAGGACAAAATTCATTCAAACACGGCTGGACTTCATATAAACATGCCGAATTTCATATAAACATGTCAGATTTCCTTATAATTGGGACATACTTAAACTACAAGCAGTTATCGTCTTGCTCTGGAGGTATAATTAATCAACCTAATATATGATCGCGGCGCCTGTTTCCCGTGTCCGGCCATGAGCCCCGAGAACTGAAGCTTTTCCTTCTCCAATTCTGCCTCGGCGCTCTCCAGCTCCGCCTCTGGAGCCCCGGAACTGAAACTGTCCGCGTCCCCGCCAAGCAACTAATCTGCCGTTGATGCTTAGCTCACTAAGCATGGCGTCGACGAGAGGGGAGGGGCGGTGGCCTTCCTAGGACTAGAGCGGTGGCGACCTACAGTGCACTACTCTTCCTCGCTACCGGCGGCGCCTGCGGACGTGCCAGCTACGTGGTCGTGGCGGGCGCGGCCTCGGCGGAGCCGGTGATGTTGCCCTCGTTGTCGGTCTCGCCGAATACCGGGTCCGCCGCCTCGTCGCACTCATTGTAGGCGGCCGCCACCTCCGCCGCTTGCTGGTGGTACCGCTAGCAGGCGAGGCAGATCTTGCGGGCGGAGCGGTAGGACTCGAGCAGCGCCTCCTGTTCCGTCAGGTTCACGTCCTACCTGTAGCGGGCTGGTGGCGCCGAAGTAGCCGCCTCGGTAACCGCGTGTCATTAATGTCGGTGGCAGACAAACGGACGGGAGGTCGTCGGGTCGTTTGAACGCGTAGCAATCGCCTGCACTGTAAAGCGGCGCGGGCGGTGCTCTCTCGGTCCGCACCTCGCTTCGATGATGATACCAGTGAACGGTCCCGTCCACTCTAGCCGGGTATGAATGCGGACACTGATGCTCTGAAGCGCTCACCACTTCGGGCAGAAGCGCGCGGGCGAGGGCGAGAGCTTGAATTGTCAGGCGGTCAGAACGGGACGTAGGTGATGTCCGAATGCTTCATAAAATTCAATGTTTGTCTTTGATTTACGAAAGATGGTAAGGCATGCGGTTTGAGGGTGGTGTTCAAGATGTCCTTACGCCCCTCCTCTTGACACACACCCGCGCATACGGGCAACGCTACATGCACGGGCTCTTTTTTACGGGATCAACGGACTGGCTAGGTTGGCATGTTTTGATTGGGTAGAATTATGGTGAGGAGCCCATCCCTACTGAAAATCAGGGAGAGAGAAGATTAGTTTGGAATATGCCCGTGCGTTTAGAATTTTCGCCCGCGCATACTATGGCAACACCAGGGATCTCACACCGAAAAGCCGCGAGACGATCCCCGACGAGAAGGGCCCAGTCCGTTGGCAGTTGCCACCCCGCGCGCGCCAATAACTTCAGCCACCCCCGTCAGCCGCCGTTATCCGTAGCTCGGAAACGACCAACGCCCACCCCAACCCCCAGCCGACGCACCTGGCAAACGGATCCCGCGCCTCAGTCACGTGACTCACGTGACCTCGCGCGCGCGCGCTCCCCTGCGTCACCGTCGCCGCTCCCGACGCGAGACAACCGTCCCGCGAGCCAAGCCCACCGCTTCTGGGAGTCTGAGACCCGCATTATCCTCTCGCCATTTTTCTTTTCCCTCGTGTGGTGGAGAGCCATCTCTCACCTACTACTCATCAGAGCATAGATAGAGCCATAGAGGACGGCATCACCTTTTCAGCGCTTGCTCTTGATGGCTACAGCGGCCACCGCCCGCGCTGCCGAGCCAGTTTTGGCGCATCGATGCTGCTCTGGGCGAGCAGGGCCCGCTGTCCTGGCGTCTGGCGAGGTCGACAGGTCATGTCATGGGCGTGCATGGGGCGCCGAGCGGTGTGCCGGGGGCCGGGGCGGCGAAAATATCTCGTCTGGTGGGGAGAGCGAGCGAATCTCCGCCCCACTCCGCTGCGGCCTGCGGGTTGGTAGGTACCCGATGCCTCCCTCGTTTGCTTTATCTTTCCTCCCAAAGCATAGCTGACGCTGACCACCGCGGTGAACTAACAAGACGGTAAAAAAGTGACAAAGCAAGATGATTTTTACTACGGACAGATAGTGGCGCTGGTACGGAGCGCCCCAGAAAGATGAAACGTGCTGGAGCGTCAGTGACTTGCAGAGCACTGATACCACCACGAGCACGAGATGCCGTACGGACAACGAATATTATAGTACTATTATTTTATACTAGTACAATATACCACTGCTGGTAGAAGTACAAGTACGTATAAATGAGTGCACGTTGATCATGTAAAGAGTGAGGTATACTCCCGCCGCCGTTTTACCGGTCTGTCCGTCCCTAATAATGAACTCTCGTTGACGGCGCCTCGTGGGACCGGTTTGGTGATAGCGAACCGTTCCCCTTTCCGACAATCTAGTTCTTTTTGTCGCTGCCATAGATTTGCTTTTGCGGCGAACATTCCGTGGTTTTGTCATTTCGCCGCCGAGGATGGATGGAACCACTTGCACGTGCGCGGCTTGCCGCGGATCTCTTCTTTGTTGTTTTGCCGTCCGACTGGTTTCGATGCCCGCACTGGTGTAGTGCATTATTTACGACTCCCGTTGTTTGTCGTAATTAATACGATATTGCTATGCATACGACGAAACACGAATGATAATCAGATACATTTCACCTAAGTGCGGTCTGCTCATCCATCATGGCCCACTCATGAGCCTCGTCGTCGCCGTAGAGCATCGTAGAGTACAAAAATTGTCGCACGTGAGGTAGTTATTGTACGCACATGCCTCTTGTTATTGCTGTGTTTTCCTCCTAGTTTCTAGTGTATTTTGTGCTAGTTGTCAATATATGTTCACATGGCACTATGAGTACGGCGAGATTGCCATCCTCTAGTCTGGAGATATACAGACGTACGCAAAGATGCGGTAGTACGTACTGACTACTACTGTTGTGCTATTGTTAAAGTTGTTCTCTCACCGAGTAGAAAGTGGTGATCCTTCTTGTTCAGCTCGTGGCACGCACCGAGGCCCTCTCGTTACCGCTGCACCAGCAAAGAAATGGACCGACGATGCATTCATTGGTTAAGTGCATTCTAACGCTGATCCGTAAATTTTCTCCCGCATTTACTCGTGAATAAAGGATCAGTCTAAACAATATGGGAGGTCGTCATCCAACACAATCCATATACCTTTTAACTACTTTACAAACTGAACGAAATTTGTACAAACACGATGAATTTTATACAGACCAAACAACATTCATACAAACATGATGGATTTTTATTAGATTTCAAACATTTAAAATAAAAAATAACTGTTTCAGCCCGACCCTAAACCTATCCTACAGCGGCGGCCGGCGTCCAAGCCCTTGTCATCCTAGCCGCCGCCGCTTCCGCACCCGTGCGCCGTCTCCGGGGTGGTCGGCCTTCATGACCGCCGCCGAGGGCCGCGCCGCCCGTACCTAGGGTTCGTCCGCCGGTCATGTTGACCGGCTGTCCTAGAGAGTCTTTTTCCCGAGCCCTTGCTCCGGGATTTTTCGCTCTCTCGCCGATCGTTTTGATCGGTGTTTTTTCTTTTTGGTTTTTCGATCTATGCTAGATTATTTTGCATCACCCGCCGCCGTCGTCGACCACCGTGCCCTCTACTCCGAGGCCTCTTCATCGACCCGGCGGCCTCGTGTGACAGGAGGCCCCTAACGGCCGTCGTCCGTGCATCTGCCTGCCCGTCGCCCCGACCAGACGGCCTCGCGCGACAGGCGGCCCCTCACGACCGTCGTCCGCGCGTTGGCCCGCTCGTCGACCTACGCCGGCCGTCACCGCCCTGTCCCCGAGTTCAGCGCGCCCCTCCACCGATCGAGCAACGGGCGGCGATGCATCACTCCATCGGGCCGCAGCGCCGTCGCCCCATGGTTCTCCCGTGGCTGCACCGATCTGTGTCACCGTTACGTCACCACTTCGGGCCGTAGCGCCGCGACATGTGGTCCCAGCCGCCGCCCTGAGGTTGTTCCTGTGATTGCACCACCTCGCACGTTGCCACTGCGTCGCCCCTTCGGGCCGTAGTGCCGCGGCCCGCGGTCAACCGTTGCACCGAGGCCGTCCCCGACACTGCATCGACCCTCACGCTGCCGCTGCGTCGCCCCGTCGGATCGTAGCGAGCGTAGCACGTGATCCCTGCAACCGCCCTGAGGTCTTCCCCACCGTCGCCCCGACCTACCCGCCGTCATTGTGTCGCCCCTTCGGGCCATAGCGTTGCGGCCCGCGATCCACAGCCGTCCACGCGCGTCGAATTCAAGTAGTATGTACTGCGCCGCCTCCTGGCGCAGGAACGCCACCGTCCGCGCCGGTCTTCGTCATGCTGTCGGGTTCTTGCTCGCCTACTTAGAGCACCGTCGTCGCGCTTCTGACCTAGCCGTCGCCGCCGCTCTTCTTCCCGGTCCACGGCACCTTCCTCGACACCGGCCACCCAGACTTGACACCGACCACAGTCTTCTCCGCACGGCTACCTCGACTACAGCTACACCACCTATGCTCTCGGCTACCTCGACAAACGGCACAAAGGGCTACCGCTTTGCTTGAGCAAACTCATCCGTTTCCACTCCAACCACGACTTCGCGATGCATCGGCCGTTACGACTGTGGGGGGTGTCCATCGGCTTCCCTTCGGATTTCTCTCCAGTCTCACCGTCTGTGTCTCTACCGTTGTGACTGCGGGGGGGGGGGGGGCGTGATGTTGAGTATTATATTTAGTTAGGAAACATGAGATAGACTAGCATATGTTCGGCTTGTCTTGTACTCCAAGTTGACCATGTACTCCTATACATATGTTGTAAGGGCATCTTTTGCCTTAGGGTTTTGGTGATGATGACAACACACGTGGACTAATCGTGCACCATAGTTTTCTCAGGTACACTTTGTGTGGCGTAAGACGGTTAAGTTTTTCCTCTATGCAGAAAAGATCGAAGACGGAGTTTCCGACGTTTTTATTTCCTTTGGTCGTAGGATATCCGTACTATTAAGAGGGAATCCTCATCGGAAGGTATTGGGTGAATCATTCACGTACACATTCTCTGCACCCACCATATACCCTCTGTTCGAGGAGAGAGAGGTTCCCCATCCTATGTTCTGTTCAGTCCTGCTCTTGGCGGTTGTACCGCTGGCCGGTAGTTCCGGCCTTACCACCGCCCCTAGTACTGCTCAAGAGTGACTCCCTTCTATACCAGGTGCGGTGGTAGACCGGTGGTGGAACGGTAGTTCCGGTTTTTATTGATAAACCGGTATTACCGATGTTCAGGGCGGTAGTACCGCCTCTGACCCCACCACCCAGGAACTGCTGGCCCAGCGGTAGTTTCGGTCCAACCTCCGCTCCAACTACCGTCCTGAGGGGTTTACTTTCTGTATGTGGCCCAGTAATTGAGCGGTGGTTGTGCGGTAGTTTCGGTTGTTCCGATAAACCGGTACTATCGGGTGCGCCACCGGAAGTTCCGCTCCTATGCGTTTCTGCACATAACAGTTGGATCTTGGGGGCCTATTTAAGGAGGTGCTTCTCCTACCTCCTACCTCCCACCTACCTCTTGCCTCTCTCTCTCCTCCATTACTGCCATTAAAGCTTTCTTGCCCGATCTCTCTCTCTCTAGCCACTCAAACTCGTTGATTTGCTAGGGATTGAAGGAGGAGACCTAGATCTACACTTCCACCAAAGGATATTTGATTCCCCCATACTTTCTTGTGTGGATTTTGTTACTCTTGGGTGCTTGGGTGCCCTAGACAGAAGAGGTCACTTCGGAGCCACATTCCATTGTGGTGAAGCTCCGGGGTTTCGTTGGGAGCCTCCAATTAAGTTGTGGAGAGAGCCTCAACCTTGCTTGTAAAGGTACGGTTGCCGCCTTCAAGGGCACCAATAGTGGAATCATGGCACCTCGCATTGTGTGAGGACGTGAGGAGAATACAGTGGCCCTAGTGGCTTCTTGGGGAGCATTGTGCCTCCACACCGCTCCAACAGAGACGTACTTCCCTTTAAAAGGACGGAACTTCGGTAACACACCCTCGTCTTCACCGGCTCCACTCGTAGTTATCTTGTCCCTTTACTTGTGCAAGCTTATTTGTGTTTTCTGCCTTGCTTGCTTGTGTGCTTGTTGTTGTGGCATCATATAGGTTGTCCACCTAGTTGCATATCTAGACAACCTACTTTGATGCAAAGTTTAAATTGGTAAAGAAAAGCTAAAAATTGTTAGTTGCCTATTCACCCCCCCTCCCTCTAGTCAACTATATCGATCCTTTCAAGTGGTATCATAGCCTCGTCTCTTTATTAAGGACTTTGCCATCCGAAGAGTATGGTTGACACCGTAGACGGTGTGGAGGAGCACTCTGGTGTGAATCCGGTCTCGTCTACGGCCGATTGGGGAACCACGATCTCTCGTGAGGAATTCAATGTGGCTTTGGACACATTGAAAACCTTCATGACGACCGAGGTTGAAAGCATGTTTAATAAATTCATAGAAGGGCTTAAATTATCCTTCGCACCGTTGAAAGTGGGTGATCCCACTAACAAGGTGATGGATGCTAACTCCGACAAGGGGGAGCTACTAGTGAAAAGGCTCCTTCTTCTAGTGGTAAGAATGGCACCGGCATCTTTGCCCATGTGGAACCTCCACTTGTTTATGGTGGACCGATTTCTTCCACTCATTTGAATCATGCCGGTCCTCCCCCTAAGATTGTGAAAAATGAGGACTTTGATTCTTGGGTGTATCGCTTTAAGCGTCATTTAAATCATGTGAATACTAATCTTTGGAGAATCATTGAAGAAGGTTTCTATCCGCATGACCGAAGCAACTTCACTCCTAGAGAAGCCGCGGATAATCAATTCAATGAGAATGCTCTCTTTATCATCCAAGATGCAATTCCACCTGAAGATCTTCCTCATCGTCGGCCCTTCGCCATGGCCAAGGATGCATGGCACCATGTTGTTTCCCTCTACAGGGGAAGCACAAGCATTCAACGCTCCAACTATGAAGTGGTGCAAGATGAAGCCGATGAGTTTGCAATGAAAGAATATGAAGAACCTCGTGAGCTTTATCGAAGAATAACCAAACTCGCGGTCTCACTCCGAGATCATGGGAGCAAGGATACAGATGACAATTGGATCAAGCGCAAATTCCTCAAGTCAATGATGCCTTACCACAAAGCCATTTCCTCCGTCATTCGTCAAAGGCCGAACCTCCACACCTTGTCCTCAAGTGAAGTGTTGGATGAATTTGTGTCTATGAGCATCTTGGACAAGGACGCCGACAATGCGGTGCTACGTTCTCAAAGAGCAAAGAAGCACATCCTTGCATTGAAGGCCAAGGTTAGTGTGGAAGAAGAGGACGAAGAGGAAGAAGAAGAGAGCAACCCCGAAGATACAAAGTATGCCTATCATGAACACATGGCTCTCGCTTCAAGGCAATTTTGGAGCAGGAAGAACACAAGGCCCAACTTCAATAAGAACAACTCAAGTGGCGCGAAGGTCAAGCAACGTGTGAGGACTTGCTATAATTGTGGCAATGTGAGCCACTTTGTTGCGGAAGGTCCTTATGAGAAGAGGGAAGACAATGGTGGCAAGCTCATCCGAAAAAACAAGGCCAAGTCTTTCCACAACAAGAGAAACTTCACCAAGAAGACTCCTCCCAAGGGGTGGTGGTACAAGAATAGTACAATGAGCATGATGATGATGATGAAGATGGTGAGTCGGTTGCCATGGCCTCCGTTGCCATTACGTCAACTCCACGGGTGTCTCTCTTCGACTCACCCAATGAGAGCATCACCACCAAGTGCCTCATGGCTAAAGCCACCAACAAGGTAACCCCCAACATCAAAACTACCATCATTAATAATCCTTCTTTGACGGATTGCATTGATGAACATGAGGGATCTAATGTGGAGGAGAATGAGTTTGAGTCTTTTATGAGTAAACTCAAGGGTAGATCCAAGAAGCACTTTGTTGCTCTGTTGGAACAACTTGGTGAAGCCAATGACATGATCGAGGCTCACGAAAATACCATCTCTAAGATGGAGGGGCATAGTCGTGACTATGCCGATGATATTTCGGATTTTTCCAATGCTCTTGAGGAAGAGTGAGGTCTTCGTTTGGCTCTTGATGAGTCACACAATGATGATCACGCTAAATTAAAGAAAGATCTTGATCATGCTCTTGTTGTCTCTCATGTGCTAACCTCCGAGAAGTCCAAGCTTGGGGTTGATCTTGCTAGACTCAAAGAGGAGTTTGACTTACTTGACAAGGCTCACAAGGTCTTGAAGGGTTCTCATGCTAGCCTCAAAGAGTCTCATGATCAACTTCAAGTAAAGCTAACCAAGGAGAGAGCCACATTTCCTCATATGGTCTTAATTGATAATGCAACTGTTACTAACCCATGTTGTGAGCATGTGCATCTTGTTGAGGAGAATGCTAAGTTGAAGGAGCAACTTGAGAAAGGCCTTATGTCTTGCATACAAGGCGAGAAGAACCTCAACGACCTTTTGAGAAATCAAAAGGAAGTTGTGGCCAAGGAAGGGATTGGGTACGCGCCCAAGTCCAAGAACAAGAAGAAGAATGACAAGGCCAAACGACCTCCCCCTCTCAAGCAAACCTTTGTGAAGGAGGGAGAGGGTACTACTAAGGAGAAGAAGAAGAACAATGTAAAGGGTAGTTGTGCCAAGAAGGGAAACACTTCCCTTCCCAACAAAGCCGACGACTTTAACCCTTCTTATGTGTTGTGCCGTGCTAGTGATGGACATGTTTATGCCAAATTTGTTGGTTCTCCTTACGAGTACATTGAATGTTCTATTTGGGTTCCTAAGACCCTTGTTACTAACACCAAAGGACCCATTACAAAATGGGTACCTAAAACCAAGCATTGATCTCTTGTAGGTGTTTGCTTCTGGTGGGGGACCATGGTTGCTCGATAGTGGAGCCACTAATCATATGACTGGAAGCAAGGAATTGCTGGTGGACGTTCACAAGATTCCATCTATGTCCACCAATGTCGAGTGGGGTGATGCCTCATCCTTGAAGGTACTGGGCTTGGCAAGGTTGTCATTTCTCATGATCTCACGATCGAGAAGGTCATGCTTGTTGAGCCCCTTGCATACAATTTACTCTCCGTTCGTCAACTTGCACTCATGGGCTTTGCCACTTTCTTTGATGTTGATACCGTGGCCCTCTTGTGGAGTAAGACTCTTAAAGCAGCCTTTGTTGGGCATGTCGAGAACGGTCTCTATGTGATTAACTTTTCGGAGAGACCTGATACGTCTCCAACGTATCTATAATTTTTGATTGTTCCATGCTATTATATTACCCGTTTTGGATGTTTAAGAGCTTTATTATACACTTTTATATTATTTTTGGGACTAACCTATTAACCGGAGGCCCAGCCCAAATTGTTGTTTTCTTGCCTATTTCAGTGTTTCAAAGAAAAGGAATATCAAACGGAGTCCAAACGGAATGAAACCTTCGGAAGAGTTATTTTTGAAATGGAAGCAACCCAGGAGACTTGGAGTAGACGTCGGGGAAGCTTCGAGGAGGCCATGAGGCAGGGAGGCGCGCCCTACCCCCTTGGGCGCGCCCCCCACCCTCATGGGCCCTCGTGGCTCCCATGACCGACTTCTTTCGCCTATATATGTCCATATACCCTAAAAACATCACATAGCAGAATAGATCGGGAGTTCCGCCACCAGAAGCCTCCGTAGCCACTGAAAACCAATCTAGACTTGTTCCGGCACCCTGCTGGAGGGGGGAATCCCTCTCCGGTGGCCATCTTCATCATTCCGACGCTCTCCATGACGAGGAGGGAGTAGTTCACCCTCGGGGCTGAGGGTATGTACCAGTAGCTATGTGTTTGATCTCTCTCTCTCTCCCTCTCTCTCTTTCTCTCTCTCTCGTGTTCTTGAGTTGGCACGATCTTGATGTATCGCGAGCTTTGCTATTATAGTTGGACCTTATGATGTTTCTCCCCCTCTACTATCTTGTAATGGATTGAGTTTTGCCTTTGAAGTTATCTTATCAGATTGAGTCTTTAAGGATTTGAGAACACTTGATGCATGTCTTGCATGTGCTTATCTATGGTGACAATGGGTATCACGTGATCCACTTGATGTATGTTTTGGTGATCAACTTGCGAATTCCGTGACCTCGTGAACTTATGCATAGGGCTTGGCACACGTTTTCGTCTTGACTCTTCGGTAGAAATTTTGGGGCACTCTCTGAAGTTCTTTGTGTTGGTTGAATAGATGAATCTGAGACTGTGTGATGCATATTGTATAATCATACCCACGGATACTTGAGGTGACATTGGAGTATCTAGGTGACATTAGGGTTTTGGTTGATTTATGACTTAAGGTGTTATTCTAGTATGAACTCTATGATAGATCGAACGGAAAGAATATCTTTATGTTATTTTACTACGGACTCTTGAATAGATTGATCAGAAAGGATAACTTTGAGGTGGTTTCGTACCCTACCATAATCTCTTCGTCTGTTCTCCGCTATTAGTGACTTTGGAGTGACTCTTTGTTGCATGTTGAGGGATAGTTATATGATCCAATTATGTTATTATTGTTGAGAGAACTTGCACTAGTGAAAGTATGAACCCTAGGCCTTGTTTCCTAGCATTGCAATACCGTTTACGCTCACTTTTACCACTTGCTACCTTGCTGTTTTTATATTTTCAGATTACAAAAACCATTATCTACTATCCATATTGCACTTTTACCACGATCTCTTCGCCGAACTAGTGCACCTATACAATTTACCATTGTATTGGGTGTGTTGGGGACACAAGAGATTCTTTGTTATTTGGTTGCAGGGTTGCTTGATAGAGACCATCTTCATCCTACGCCTCCCACGGATTGATAAACCTTAGGTCATCCACTTGAGGGAAATTTGCTACTGTCCTACAAACCTCTGCACTTGGAGGCCCAACAACGTCTACAAGAAGAAGGTTGTGTAGTAGACATCAAGCTCTTTTCTGGCGCCGTTGCCGGGGAGGTTAGCGCTTGAAGGTATATCTTTAGATCTTGTAATCGAATCTTTTTGTTTCTTATTTTAGCACTAGTTTAGGTTATAAAAGAAAACTACAAAAAAATGGAATTGAGTTTGCCTCATACGCTTCATATTTTTAATATCTTTCGTGAGAATTATGGAAAGGAAAATTGTGCTCAAATGGTAGAAGAAGAAGTCTCTAAAATGTTTGGCACTAAATCTTTGAATGATGAGCATGATTGCAGTGTTGTTAGTATCAACTCCTTGAATACCCATAGTGCTAATGATGATTGCACTAGTCATGATGAAAATGTCTCTTATAAGCATGTCAAATTTTGTGGAGTGCATAGAATTTGAAAGTACACACCAAATAGGGAAGATAGATTTTGCAAGAGGCATAAGTATTTGGAAACTAAGTGGTTGCAAGAGAGGCTAGATGTTTGTGCTGAAAAATTAAAATTTCTTCACCATACTTGTGAACTTTGCAATGAACATGGTCATTTAAATCTCTGATGCAAATTGTTTCATGATCGTATCGTGTCCAAAAATTGTGATGATTTGATTTCCCTCGCACATCATAATGAACTTAGTTTGCTTTTGGGTTATGAAGAAATGAAAAGTATAACTAAGCATATTCCATAATATAACCTTGAGAAATTCCTCGATATTGATCTAGAAGAAATTCTTATGTATTGTGCGGTGAATTGCATTGAAAACCCTTATATTGCCAGTTACATAAAGAAAAGAAAAGAAATAGAGGATGAAGAGAATACTAATGAAAGGGGAGAGGCTTCCCAATATCCTCCTATTATTTCTTATGATGAATCAGGTAACGAGGATGAGCCTTCTATTCAACCAATCTCATCAATAAGGAGCTCCGAAAAGAGGATTAAACCCACACATAATGTGAAGAAGAAAAAGAAAAGATGGAGAAGTAAAGGTAAAGAGGTATCCCTCCCAAATGATGTTGCCCCTATTACTCATTGTGATGATGATAATTGTTATACTATTGGTGCTATCCATACTATTAATGATGAGAGTGATTATGCTTATGATATGAAATGGCCCAAGCTTGGGGATGCTATGTTTGATGAGAATGACATGTTTGAGAATATATTTGCTGTAATTAATGTTTGTCCCAAGCTTGGGGATGCTATGTTTAATGAAGATGATATTTCTAGCCTCCCAAGTTTTGATATGCAAATTTGTTATGATGATAACATGCCTCCTACTTATGATGATTATATTGATGAAAGTGGGTTTGGAAGAGTGTCAACTTTAGGAAGTAATGATCCCACTATTTTGGAGGATGTTGAATCTTATTGTGATAATTATGAAAGTGGATTTGGAGAGGTCATGACTTTTATTTAGTAATGATTCCACTATCTTGGAAGAGGTTTCAATTGATTATGATGAGAACAAAGTTGCTACCTATGATGATTATTGTGATGACACTTATGCTATAAAAAGTAGTGATGATTATATTTATAAAACTTGTCATCATTGTGATTACCCTTTTCCTGAACATTACTCCTTTAATGTGGAAACAATTTATAGTATTCGAGTTTCTTATGATACTCCCACTATTCCGAACGAGAAGAATTTTTCTTATGTGGAGAGTAATAAAATTTCTATGCTTGAAGATCATGAAAAGAATGCTTTATGTGATAGTTATATTGTTGAATTCATTCATTATGCTACTGAAAATTATTATGAGGGAAGAACATATGCTCGTAGGAATTGCAATAATATCAAGTTTCCTCTCTATGTGCTTAAAGTTTTAAAGTTATGCTTGTTTTGCCTTCCTATGCAAGTTGATTCTTATTCCCATAAGTTGTTTGCTCACAAAATCCCTATGCATAGAAAGTGGGTTAGTCTTAAATGTGCTTGTTATATTCTTCATGATGCTCTCTTTATGTTCGAATTCTTATCTTTTATGTCAGCATCATTGAAATCATCATGCCTAGCTAGGGGTGTTAAACGTTAGCGCTTGTTGGGAGGCAACCCAATTTTTATTTTTGTTCCTTGCTTTTTGTTCCTGTTAAGTAATAAATAATTCATATAGCCTCTGTTTAGATATGGTTTTATGTTTTAATCAGTGTTTGTGCCAAGTAGAACCTTTGGGAAGACTTGGGGAAAGTTTTTGCGATCATGCTGTAAAATACAGAAACTTTAGCGCTCACGAGATTTGCTGCCATTTGTTATTGAAGAGTGATATTTAGTTAATTATTTTTTCAGATGATTAATAGATAAATTCCCCACGTCCAGAAATTTATTTTAGAATTTTTGGGGTTCCAGAAGTATACGTTTGATCCAGATTACTACAGACTGTTCTTTTTTGATAGATTCTGTTTTCTATGTGTTGTTTGCTTATTTTGATGAATCTATGAGTAGTATCGGAGGGTATGAACCATAGATGAGTTGGAATACAGTATATATTACACCAATATGAATTTGGAATGAGTTCACAACAGTACCTAAGTGGTGATTTATTTTCTTATACGAACGGAGCTTACGAGTTTTCTGTTAAGTTTTGTGTTGTGATGTTTTCAAATTTTGGGTAAAGATTCGATGGACTATGGAATAAGGGGTGGAAAGAGCCTAAGCTTGGGGATGCCCAAGCCACCCCAAGGTAATATTCAAGTACAACCAAAATCCTAAGCTTGGGGATGCCCCGGATGGCATCCCCTCTTTCGTCTTCGTTCATCGGTAACTTTACTTGGAGCTATATTTTTATTCGCCACATGATATGTGTTTTGCTTGGAGCGTCATTTTATTTTATTTTGTTTTGATTTGCTGTTTGAATAAAATACCAAGATTTGAAATTATTAAATGTTATAGAGTCTTCACATAGTTGCATAATTATTCAACTACTCATTGATCTTCACTTATATCTTTTTAGAGCACGGCGGTGGTTTTATTTTGAAGAAATTGTTGATCTCTCATGCTTCACTTATATTATTTTGAGAATATTTTATAAAAGCATGGTACTTTTCTTTGGTTATGAATCTAGTCCTAATATGATGGGCATCCAAGATGGGTATAATAAAAACTTTCATATAAAGTGCATTGAATACTATGAGAAGTTTGATACATGATGATTGTTTTGAGATATGAAGATGGTGATATCAGAGTCATGCTAGTGGAGTAGTTGTGAATTTGAGAAATACTTGTGTTGAAGTTTGTGATTCCCGTAGCATGCACGTATGGTGAACCGTTATGTGATGAAGTCGGAGCATGATTTATTTATTGATTGTCTTCCTTATAAGTGGCGGTCGGGGACGAGCGATGGTCTTTTCTGTTGGAAATATGCCCTAGAGGCAATAATAAATTAGTTATTATTATATTATATTTCATTGTTCATGATAATCGTTTATTATCCATGCTAGAATTGTATTGATAGGAAACTCAGATACATGTGTGGATACATAGACAACACCATGTCCCTAGTAAGCCTCTAGTTGACTAGCTCGTTGATCAATAGATGGTTACGGTTTCCTGACCATGGACATTGGATCTCGTTGATAACGAGATCACATCATTAGGAGAATGATGTGATGGACAAGACCCAATCCTAAGCCTAGCACAAAGATCGTGTAGTTCATATGCTAAAGCTTTTCTAATGTCAAGTATCATTTCCTTAGACCATGAGATTGTGCAACTCCCGGATACCGTAGGAATGCTTTGAGTGTACCAAACGTCACAACGTAACTAGGTGGCTATAAAGGTTCACTACAGGTATCTCCGAAAGTGTCTGTTGGGTTGGCACGAATCGAGACTGGGATTTGTCACTCCGTGTAAACGGAGAGGTATCTCTGGGCCCACTCGGTAGGACATCATCATAATGTGCACAATGTGATCAAGGAGTTGATCATGGGATGATGTGTTATGGAACGAGTAAAGAGACTTGCCGGTAATGAGATTGAACAAGGTATCGGGATACCGACGATCGAATCTCGGGCAAGTATCGTACCGATGGACAAAGGGAATTGTATACGGGATTGATTGAATCCTTGACATCGTGGTTCATCCGATGAGATCATCGTGGAGCATGTGGGAGCCAACATGGGTATCTAGATCCCGCTGTTGGTTATTGACCGGAGAGTTGTCTCGGCCATGTCTGCATGACTCCCGAACCCGTAGGGTCTACACACTTAAGGTTCGATGACGCTAGGGTTATAGGGAAAGTATGTACGTGGTCACCGAATGTTGTTCGGAGTCCCGGATGAGATCTTGGACGTCACGAGGAGTTCCGGAATGGTCTGGAGGTAAAGATTTATATATGGGAAGTCATCATACGGTCACCGGAATAATTCGGGGGGTTACCGGTATTGTATCGGGACCACTGGAGGGGTTCCGGGGGTCCACCGAGAGGGTCCACCTGCCCCAGAGGGTCCTATGGGCTATGTGTGGAGAGGGACCAGCCCCTTAGTGGGCTGGGCGCCTCCCCCCTAGGGCCCATGCGCCTAGGGTTTGGGGAACCCTAAAGGGGGCCCCCCTTGCCTTGGGGGGGGGCAAGGCAACCCCCTGGCCGCCGCCCCCTCCTCAGATTGGATCTGAGGGATCCGGCCCCCCTCTCCCTTGCCCCTGTATATATGTGGGGGTGGGAGGGTAGCCGCACCCAAGTTCTGGCGCAGCCCTCCCCCTCTCCCAAGTCCTCCTCTTCTCCCGCGGTGCTTGGCGAAGCCCTACAGGATTGCCACGCTCCTCCTTCACCACCATGCCGTCGTGCTGCTGCTGGATGGGGTCTTTCCCCAACCTCTCCTTCTCCCCTTGCTGGATCAAGGCGTAGGAGACGTCACTGGGCTGCACGTGTGTTGAACGCGGAGGCACCGTGGTTCGGCGCTTAGATCGGAATCAACCGCGATCTGAATCGCTACGAGTACGACTCCTTCATCCGCGTTCTTGCAACGCTTCCGCTTAGCGATCTACAAGGGTATGTAGATGCACTCTCCTTCCCCTCGTTGCTAGATTACTCCATAGATTGATCTTGGTGATGCGTAGAAAATTTTAAATTTCTACTACGATCGCCAACAGTGGCATCATGAGCTAGGTCTATGCGTAGTTTCTATGCACGAGTAGAACACAAAGCAGTTGTGGGCATCGATATTGTCAATTTACTTGTCGTTACTAGTCTTATCTTGATTCAGCGGCATCGTGGGATGAAGCGGCCCGGACCGACCTTACACGTACTCTTACGTGAGACTGGTTCCACCGACTGACATGCACTAGTTGCATAAGGTGGCTAGCGGATGTCTGTCTCTCCCACTTAAGTCAGATCGGATTCGATGAAAAGGGTCCTTATGAAGGGTAAATAGAAATTGGCATATCACGTTGTGGTTTTGGCGTAGGTAAGAAAAGTTCTTGCTAGAAACCTATAGCAGCCACGTAAAAACTTGCAACAACAATTAGAGGACGTCTAACTTGTTTTTGCAGCATATGCCTTGTGATGTGATATGGCCAAACGGATGTGATGAATGATATATGTGATGTATGAGATTGATCATGTTCTTGTAATAGGAATCACGACTTGCATGTCGATGAGTATGACAACCGGCAGGAGCCATAGGAGTTGTCTTTATTTATTTATGACCTGCGTGTCAACATAAACGTCATGTAATTACTTTACTTTATTGCTAAAGCGTTAGCCATAGTAGTAGAAGTAATGGATGATGAGACAACTTCAAGAAGACACGATGATGGAGATCATGGTGTCATGCCGGTGACAACGATGATCATGGAGCCCCGAAGATGGAGATCAAAAGGAGCAAAATGATATTGGCCATATCATGTCACTATTTGATTGCATGTGATGTTTATCATGTTTTACATCTTATTTGCTTAGAACGACGGTAGCTTAAATAAGATGATCCCTCACTAAAATTTCAAGAAAAGTGTTCCCCCTAACTGTGCACCATTGCGAAGGTTCGTCGTTTTGAAGCACCACGTGATGATCGGGTGTGATAGATTCTAACGTTCGAATACAATGGGTGTTGACGAACCTAGCATGTACAAACATGGCCTCGGGACACATGCGAAACACTTAGGTTGACTTGACAAGCCTAGCATGTACAGACATGGCCTCGGAACACGGAAGACCCGAAAGGTCGAACATGAGTCGTATAGAAGATACGATCAACATGAGATGTTCACCGTTGATGACTAGTCTGTTGGGGAACGTAGTAATTTCAAAAAATTTCCTACGCACACGCAAGATCATGGTGATGCATAGCAACGAGAAGGGGAGAGTGTGATCTACGTACCCTTGTAGATCAACAACGGAAGCATTTGGTTGATGTAGTCGTACGTCTCCACGGCCCGACCGATCAAGCACCGAAACTACGACACCTTCGAGTTCTAGCACACGTTCAGCTCGATGACGATCCCCGGGCTCCGATCCAGCAAAGCGGCGGGGAGGAGTTCCGTCAGCACGACAACGTGGTGACGATCTTGATGTTCTACCGTCGCAGGGCTTTGCCTAAGCACCGCTACAATATGACCGAGGTGGAATATAGTGGAGGGGGGCACCGCACACGGCTAAGGAACGATCACGAAGATCAACTTGTGTGTCTATGGGGTGCCTCCTGCCCCTGTATATAAAGGATGGAGGAGGAGGAGGCCGGCCAAGGCTTGGTGCGGCCAGGATGTGGAGTCCTACTAGGACTCCAAGTCCTAGTAGGAGTCCACCAAGAGGGGAGGAAGGGAGAAGGAAGTGGAGGAGAAGGAAAGGTGTCCAGCCCCCTTTTCCCTAGTCCAATTCGGACTAGAGGTGAGGGGGGCGCAGCAGGCCCTTTCTCCTCTTCCCACTAAAGCTCATCAAGGCCCATTGCTTCTCCCGTAACTACCCGGTACTCCGAAAAATACCCGAATCACTCGAAACCTTTCCGATGTCCGAATATAGTCGTCCAATATATCAATCTTTACGTTCGACCATTTCGAGACTCCTCGTCATGTCCTCGATCTCATCCGGGACTCCGAACTCCTTCAGTACATCAAAAACTCATAAACTCATAATATAACTGTCATCGAAACCTTAAGCGTGCGGACCCTATGGGTTCGAGAACGATGTAGACATGACTGAGACATGTCTCCGGTCAATAACCAATAGCGGGACCTGGATGCCCATATTGGCTCCTACATATTCTACGAAGATCTTTATCGGTCAGACCGCATAACAACATACGTTGTTCCCTTTGTCATCGGTATGTTACTTGCCCGAGATTCGATCGTCGGTATCCAATACCTAGTTCAATCTCGTTACCAGCAAGTCTCTTTACTCGTTCCGTAATACATCATCTCGCAACTAACTCATTAGTTGTAATGCTTGCAAGGCTTATGTGATGTGCATTACCGAGAGGGCCCAGAGATACCTCTCCGACAATCGGAGTGACAAATCCTAATCTCGAAATATGCCAACCCAACATCTACCTTTGGAGACACCTGTAGAGCTCCTTTATAATCACCCAGTTACGTTGTGACGTTTGGTAGCACACAAGGTGTTCCTCCGGCAAACGGGGGTTGCATAATCTCATAGTCATAGGAACATGTATAAGTCATGAAGAAAGCAATAGCAACATACTAAACGATCGGGTGCTAAGCTAATGAAATGGGTCATGTCAATCAGATCATTCAACTAATGATGTGATCTCGTTAATCAAATGACAACTCTTTGTCTATGGTTAGGAAACATAACCATCTTTGATTAACGAGCTAGTCAAGTAGAGGCATACTAGTGACACTTTGTTTGTCTATGTATTCACACATGTATTATGTTTCCGGTTAATACAATTCTAGCATGAATAATAAACATTTATCATGATATAAGGAAATAAATAATAACTTTATTATTGCCTCTAGGGCATATTTCCTTCAGTCTCCCACTTGCACTAGAGTCAATAATCTAGTTCACATCACCATGTGATTTAACAGCAATAGTTCACATCACCATGTGATTAACACCCATAGTTCACATCGATATGTGATCAACACCCAAAGGGTTTACTAGAGTCAGTAATCTAGTTCACATCACTATGTGATTAACACCCAAAGAGTACTAAGGTGTGATCATGTTTTGCTTGTGAGATAATTTTAGTCAACGGGTCTGTCATATTCAGATCCGTAAGTATTTTGCAAATTTCTATGTCAACAATGCTCTGCACGGAGCTACTCTAACTAATTGCTCCCACTTTCAACATGTATCTAGATTGAGACTTAGAGTCATCCAGATCAGTGTCAAAACTTGCATCGACGTAACCCTTTATGGCGAACCTTTTTGTCACCTCCATAATCGAGAAACATATCCTTATTCCACTAAGGATAACTTTGACCGTTGTCTAGTGATCTACTTCTAGATCACTATTCTACTTCCCTTGCCAAAATCAGTGTAGGGTATACAATAGATCTGGTACACAGCATGGCATACTTTATAGAACCTATGGCTGAGGCATAGGGAATGACTTTCATTCTCTTTCTATCTTCTGTCATGGTCGGGCTTTGAGTCTTACTCAATTTCACACCTTGTAACACAGCCAAGAACTCTTTCTTTGACTGTTCCATTTTTGAACTACTTCAAAATATTGTCAAGGTATGTACTCATTGAAAAAACTTATCAAGTGTCTTGATCTATCTCTATAGATCTTGATGCTTAATATGTAAGTAGCTTCATCGAGGTCTTTCTTTGAAAAACTTCTTTCAAAACACTCCTTTATGCTTTGCAGAATAATTCTACATTATTTCCGATCAACAATATGTCATTCACATATACTTATCAGAAATGCTGCAGTGCTCCCACTCACTTTCTTGTAAATACAGGCTTCACTGCAAGTCTGTATAAAACTATATGCTTTGATCATCTCATCAAAGCGCATATTCCAACTCCGAGATGCTTGCACCAGTCCATTCATCAAAGCGCATATTCCAACTCCGAGATGCTTACACCAGTCCATAGATGGATCGCTGGAGCTTGCACATTTTGTTAGCACCTTTATGATTGACAAAACCTTCTGGTTGTATCATATACCACTCTTCTTTAATAAATCCATTAAGGAATGCAGTTTTGTTTATCCATTTGCCGGATTTCATAAAATGCGGCAATTGCTAACATGATTCGGACAGACTTAAGCATAGATACGAGTGAGAAACTCTCATCGTAGTCAACACCTTGAACTTGTCGAAAACCTTTTTGCGACAATTCTAGCTTTGTAGATAGTAAGACTACTATCAGCATCCGTCTTCCTCTTGAAGATCCATTTAATCTCAATGGCTCGCCTATCATTGGGCAGGTCAATCAAAGTTCATACTTTGTTCTCATACATGGATCTCATCTCAGATTTCATGGCCTCAAGCCATTTCGCGGAATCTGGGCTCATCATCGCTTCCTCATAGTTCGTAGGTTCGTCATGGTCAAGTAACATGACCTCTAGAACAGGATTACCGTACCACTCTGGTGCGGATCTTACTCTGGTTTACCTACGAGATTCGGTAGTAACTTGATCTGAAGTTACATGATCATCATCATTAGCTTCCTCACTAATTGGTGTAGTAGTCACAAGAACAGATTTTTGTGATGAACTACTTTCCAATAAGGGAGAAGGTACAATTACCTTATCAAGTTTTCTACTTTCCTCCCACTCACTTCTTTCGAGAGAAACTCCTTCTCCGGAAAGGATCCATTCTTAGCAACGAATGTCTTGCCTTCGGATCTGTGATAGAAGGTGTACCCAACTGTCTCCTTTGGGTATCCTATGAAGACATATTTCTCCGATTTGAGTTTGAGCTTATCGAGATGAAACTTTTTCACATAAGCATTGCAACTCCAAACTTTAAGAAACGACAGCTTAGGTTTCTTGCCAAACCATAGTTCACACGGTGTTGTCTCAACGGATTTAGATGGTGCCCTATTTAACGTGAATGCAGCTGTCTCTAATGCATAACCCCAAAACGATAGTGGTAGATCGGTAAGAGACATCATATATTGCACCATATCTAATAAAGTACGGTTACGATGTTCGGACACACCATTACACTGTGGTGTTCCAGGCGGCGTGAGTAGTGAAACTATTTCACATTGTTTTAACTGAAGGCCAAACTCGTAACTCAAATATTTTACCTCTGCGATCATATCGTAGAAACTTTTATTTTCTTGTTACGATGATTCTCCACTTCACTCTGAAATTCTTTGAACTTTTCAAATGTTTCAGACTTATGTTTCATCAAGTAGATATACCCATATCTGCTCAAATCATCTGTGAAGTTCAAAAAATAACGATACTTGCCGTGAGCCTTAACACTCATCGGACCGCATACATCAGTATGTATTATTTCCAATAAGTCGGTTGCTCGCTCCGGAGAACGGAGTCTTAGTCATCTTGCCCATGAGGCATGGTTCGCAAGCATCAAGTGATTCATAATCAAGTGATTCCAAAAGCCCATCAACATGGAGTTTCATCATGCGCTTTACACCAATATGACCTAAACGGCAGTGCCACAAATAAGTTGCACTATCATTATTAACTTTGCATCTTTTGGTTTCAATATTATGAATATGTGTATCACTACGATTGAGATCCAATGGACCATTTTCATTGGGTGTGTAACCATATAAGGTTTTATTCATGTAAACAGAACAACAATTTATTCTTTTACTTAAATGAATAACCGTATTACAATAAACATGATCAAATCATATTCATGCTCAACACAAACACCAAATAACACTTATTTAGGTTCAACACTAATCCCGAAATTATAGGGAGTGTGCGATGATGATCATATCAATCTTGGAACCACTTCCAACACACATCATCACTTCACCCTTAACTAGTCTCTGTTTATTCTGCAACTCCCGTTTCGAGTTACTAATCTTAGCAACTGAATTAGTATCAAATACTTAGGGGTTGCTATAAACACTAGTAAAGTACACATCAATAACATGTATATCAAATATACTTATGTTCACTTTGCCATCCTTCTTATCCGCCAATCACTTGGGGTAGTTCCGCTTCCAGTGACCAGTCCCTTTGCAGTAGAAGCACTTAGTCTCAGGCTTAGGACCAGACTTGGGCTTCTTCACTTGAGCAACAACTTGGTTGCTGTTCTTCTTGAAGTTCCCCTTTTTCCTTTGCCCTTTTCTTGAAACTAGTGGTCTTGTTAACCATCAACACTTGGTGTTTTTCTTGATTTCTACCTTCGTCGATTTCAGCATCACGAAGAGCTTGGGAATTGTTTCCGTTATCCCTTGCATATTATAGTTCATCACGAAGTTCTACTAACTTGGTGATGGTGACTAGAGAATTCTGTCAATCACTATCTTATCTGGAAGATTAACTTCTACTTGATTCAAGCGATTGTAGTACCCAGACAATCTGAGCACATGCTCACTAGTTGAGCGATTCTCCTCCATCTTTTAGCTATAGAACTTGTTGGAGACTTCATATCTCTCAACTCGGGTATTTGCTTGAAATATTAACTTCAACTCCTGGAACATCTCATATGGTCCATGACGTTTAAAACGTCTTTGAAGTCCCGATTCTAAGCCGTTAAGCATGGTGCACTAAACTATCAAGTAGTCATCATATTGAGCTAGCCATACGTTCATAACGTCTGCATCTGCTCCTGCAATAGGTCTGTCACCTAGCGGTGCATCAAGGACATAATTCTTCTGTGCAGCAATGAGGATAAACCTCAGATCACGGATCTAATCCGCATCATTGCTACTAACATCTTTCAACACAATTTTTCTCTAGGAACATATCAAAATAAACATATGAAAGCAACAACGCGAGCTATTGATCTACAACATAGATATGCTAATACTACCAGGACTAAGTTCATGATAAATTAAAGTTCAATTAATCATATTACTTAAGAACTCCCACTTAGATAGACATCCCTCTAATCCTCTAAGTGATCACGTGATCCAAATCAACTAAACCATGTCCGATCATCACGTGAGATGGAGTAGTTTCATTGGTGAACATCATTATGTTGATCATATCTACTATATGATTCACGCTCGACCTTTCGGTCTCCGTGTTCCGAGGCCATATCTGTATATGCTTGGCTCGTCAAGTATAACCTGAGTATTCCGCGTGTGCAACTGTGTTGCACCCGTTGTATTTGAACGTAGAGCCTATCACACCCGATCATCACGTGGTGTCTCAGCACAAAGAACTTTCACAACGGTGCATACTCAGGGAGAACACTTCTTGATAATTAGTGAGAGATCATCTTATAATGCTACCGTCAATCAAAGCAAGATAATATGCATAAAAGATAAACATCACATGCAATCAATATAAGTGATATGATATGGCCATCATCATCTTGTGCTTGTGATCTCCATCTCCGAAGCACCGTCATGATCACCATCGTCACCGGCGCGACACCTTGATCTCCATCGTAGCATCGTTGTCGTCTCGCCAATCTTATGCTTCCACGACTATCGCTACCGCTTAGTGATAAAGTAAAGCATTACAGCGCGATTGCATTGCATACAATAAAGCGACAACCATATGGCTCCTGCCAGTTGCCGATAACTCGGTTACAAAACATGATCATCTCATACAATAAAATTTAGCATCATGTCTTGACCATATCACATCACAACATGCCCTACAAAAACAAGTTAGACGTCCTCTACTTTGTTGTTGCAAGTTTTACGTGGCTGCTACGGGCTTAAGAAAGAACCAATCTTACCTACGCATCAAAACCACAACGATAGTTTGTCAAGTTGGTGTTGTTTTAACCTTCGCAAGGACCGGGCGTAGCTACACTCGGTTCAACTAAAGTTGGATGAACTGTCACCCGCAAGCCACCTCTGTGCAAAGCACGTCGGGAGAACCGGTCTCGCGTAAGCGTACGCGTAATGTTGGTCCGGGCCGCTTCGTCCAACAATACCGCCGAACCAAAGTATGACATGCTGGTAAGCAGTATGACTTATATCGCCCACAACTCACTTGTGTTCTACTCGTGCATATAACATCAACATATAAAACCTAGGCTCGGATGCCACTGTTGGGGAACGTAGTAGTTTCAAAAAATTTCCTACGCACACGCAAGATCATGGTGATGCATAGCAACGAGAAGGGGAGAGTGTGATCTACGTACCCTTGTAGATCAACAACGGAAGCATTTGGTTGATGTAGTCGTACGTCTCCACGGCCTGACCGATCAAGCACCGAAACTACGGCACCTCCGAGTTCTAGCACACGTTCAGCTTGATGACGATCCCCGGGCTCCGATCCAGCAAAGCGGCGGGGAGGAGTTCCGTCAGCACGACGGCGTGGTGACGATCTTGATGTTCTACCGTCGCAGGGCTTCGCCTAAGCACCGCTACAATATGACCGAGGTGGAATATAGTGGAGGGGGGCACTGCACACGGCTAAGGAACGATCACGAAGATCTACTTGTGTGTCTATGGGGTGCCCCCTGCCCCTGTATATAAAGGATGGAGGAGGAGGAGGCCGGCCAAGGCTTGGTGCGGCCAGGATGTGGAGTCCTACTAGGACTCTAAGTCCTAGTAGGAGTCCACCAAGAGAGGAGGAAGGGAGAAGGAAGTGGAGGAGAAGGAAAGGTGGCCGGCCCCCTTTTCCCTAGTCCAATTCGGACTAGAGGGGAGGGGGGCGCAGCAGGCCCTTTCTCCTCTTCCCACTAAAGCCCATCAAGGCCCATTGCTTCTCCCGTAACTACCCGGTACTCCGAAAAATACCCGAATCACTCGGAACCTTTCCGATGTCCGAATATAGTCGTCCAATATATCGATCTTTACGTCTCGACCATTTCGAGACTCCTCGTCATGTCCCCGATCTCATTCGGGACTCCAAACTCCTTCGGTACATAAAAAACTCATAAACTCATAATATAACTGTCATCGAAACCTTAAGTGTGCGGACCCTACGGGTTCGAGAATGATGTAGACATGACCGAGACATGTCTCCGGTCAATAACCAATAGCGGGACCTGGATGCCCATATTGTCTCCTACATATTCTACGAAGATCTTTTTCGGTCAGACCGCATAACAACATACGTTGTTCCCTTTGTCATCGGTATGTTACTTGCCCGAGGTTCGATCGTCGGTATCCAATACCTAGTTCAATCTCGTTACTAGCAAGTCTCTTTACTCGTTCCGTAATACATCATCTCGCAACTAACTCATTAGTTGTAATGCTTGCAAGGCTTATGTGATGTGCATTACCGAGAGGGGCCAGAGATACCTCTCCGACAATCGGAGTGACAAATCCTAATATCGAAATATGCCAACCCAACATCTACCTTTGGAGACACCTGTAGAGCTCCTTTATAATCACCCAGTTACGTTGTGACGTTTGGTAGCACACAAAGTGTTCCTCCGGCAAACGGGAGTTGCATAATCTCATAGTCATAGGAACATGTATAAGTCATGAAGAAAGCAATAGCAACATACTAAACGATTGGGTGCTAAGCTAATGAAATGGGTCATGTCAATCAGATCATTCAACTAATGATGTGATCCCGTTAATCAAATGACAACTCTTTGTCTATGGTTAGGAAACATAACCATCTTTGATTAACGAGCTAGTCAAGTAGAGGCATACTAGTGACACTCTGTTTGTCTATGTATTCACACATGTATTATGTTTCCGGTTAATACAATTCTAGCATGAATAATAAACATTTATCATGATATAAGGAAATAAATAATAACTTTATTATTGCCTCTAGGGCATATTTCCTTCACAGTCCATCTCACGTGATGATCGGACACGGCCTAGTCGATTCGGATCATGTTTCACTTAGATGACTAGAGGGATGTCTATCTGAGTGGGAGTTCATTAAATAATTTGATTAGATGAACTCAATTATCATGAACATAGTATAAATTGTCTTTGCAAATATGTTGTAGATGAATAGCTCATGTTGTAGCTCCCTGTTTCAATACGTTCCTAGAGAAAGACCAAGTTCAAAGATATGTAAGCAATGATGTGGACTAGGTCTTTAGTCCGAGGAGTGTCCTCACTGCTACACAGAAGGCTTACGTCTTTGATGCACCGCTCGATGTGCAAACCCCTACAACGTCGTCTGTGGATGTTGTGAACACCTGACAGACACATCCTGATGACTACTTGATAGTTTAGTGCACCATACTTTACGGCTTAGAATCGGGATTCCAATGACGTTTTGAACGCCATAGAACATATGAGATGTTCCAAGAGCTGAAATTGGGATTTCAGGCTCATGCCCGTGTTGAGAGGTGTGAGACCTCTGAAAAGTTCTTTTGCCCACAAGATGGAGGAGAATAGCTCAGCTAGTGAGCATGTGCTCAGAATGTCTGGGTGCTACAATCACTTAAATCAAGTGGGAGTTAAACTTCCAGATAAGATAGTGATCGATAGAGTTCTCTAGCCACTATCACTAAGCTACTAGATCTTCGTGATGAACTATGACATGCAAGGGATGGAGTTGATCCCGGAGTTGTTCACGGTGCTTAAGACCGCAAAAGGTAGAAATCAAGAATGAGCATCAAGTGTTGATGGTTTAACAAGACCACTGTTTCAAGAAGGGCAAGGGCTAGAAGGGAAACTTCATGGATGGCAAACCAGTTGCCGCTCTAGTGAAGGAACCCAAAGTTGAACCTAAACCCGAGACTAAGTGCTTCTATTGTAAAGGGAACGGGCACTGGTAGCGGAATTACCCCAAATGCATGGTAGATAAGAAGGCTGGCAACCTCAACAAAGTATATACGTGTTATTAATGTGCACCTCACTAGTACTCCTGGTAGCACCTGGGTATTGGATACCGGTTCAGTTACTATTATTGGTGACTTGAAGCAAAAGCTACGGACTAAACAGAGACTGGCTAAGGGCGAGGTGACGGTGTGTGTTGGAAGTGTTTCCAAAGTTGATGAGATCACCATCGCACGCTCCATCTGCCTTCGAGATTAGTATTGAACCTAGATAAATGTTATCAGGTGTCTACGTTGAGCATGAATATGATTAGATCATGTTCATTGCAATATGGTTATTCATTTAAATTAGAGAATAATGGTTATTCTGTTTACATGAATGATACATTTCATGGTCATGCACCCTATGTGAATGGTTCATTGAATCTCGGTCGTGGTAATACACATGTTCACGCCAAAAGATGTAGAGTTAATAATGATAGTACCACTTTCTCGTGGCACTGCCGCTTAGGTCATATTGGTGTAAGATGCATGAATAAACTCCATGTCGATGGATGTTTGGAGTCACTTGATTTTGAATCACTTGACACATGTGAGCCATGCCTCATGGGCAGGATGACTAAGACCCCGTTTTCAGGTACAATGAAACGGGCAAGTGACTTGTTGGAAATCATGCATGCTGATGCGTGTGATCAAATGAGAATTGAAGCGTGCGGTGGATATCGCTATTTTCTCATCTTCACTAACGATTTGGGTAGATATAGGTATATCTACTTAATGAAGCACAAGTATGAAACATTTGAAAAGTTCAAGCGATTTCAGAGTGAAGTTAAGAATCATCATAACAAAAAGATCATGTTCCTACGATCTGATCAAAAGGGGATTTTCTGAGTTATGAGTTTGGCAATCATTAAGACATTGTGGAATTGTTTCATAGTTGAAGCCACCTGGAACACCACAAGGTAATGGTGTGTCCGGACGTCATAATCGAACACTATGAGATATGGTGCGATCTATGATGTCTCTTATCAATCTACCATTTTCATTTTGAGGTTATGCGTTAGAGATAGCTGCATTCACTTTAGATAGGACACCATCTAAGTCCGTTGAGACGACGTCGTATGAACATTGGTTTGGCAAGAAACCAAAGTTGTCGTTTCTTAATGTTTGGGGCTGCGATGCTTAAGGCTTTAGCCGGAGAAGCTCGAACCCAAAGTGGACAAACACATCTTCATAGGATACCCAAAGGTGACAGTAGGGTATACCTTCTATCTCAGATCCGAGGGCAAATTTTTTGTCGCTAAGAACGGGTCCTTTCTCGAGAAGGCGTTTCTCTCGAAAGAACTGAGTGGGAGGAAGATAGAACTTGATGAGGTTGTCGAACCTTTACTTCAACCAGAGAGTGATGCAACACAGAAAGATGTTTTCTGTGGCACCTACGTCTATTGAATAGGAAGTTAATGATAGTGATCATGAAGCTTCGGATCAAGTTGCTATTGAACCTCGTAGGTCGACTAGGATATGTACTACTCCTAAGTGGTACGGTAATCATGTCTTAGATATCATGTTGTTAGACAACAATGAACCTACGAGCTATGGAGAGGCGATGGTGGGCCCGTATTCCGACAAATGGTTAGAAGCCATGAAATCCGAGATAGGATCCATATATCAGAACAAAGTATGGACTTTGGTGGACTTGCCCGATCATCGGCAAACCATTGAGATAAATGGATCTTTAAGAAGATGACGGACATGGGCGGTAATGTTACCGTCTATGAAGCTCAACTTATGGGAAAGAGTCTTTTCACAAGTTCAAGGAGTTGACTACGATGAGAATTTCTCACCCATAGCGATGCTTAAGTCCGTCGAAATCATGTTAGCACTAGCTGTATTTTTCGATTATGAAATCTTACAGATGGATGTCAAAACAAGTTTTCTTACCAAGTTTTCGTAAGAAAAGTTGTATGTGATACAATAAAAGGTTTTGTCGATCCTAAGGATGCTAAAAGGTATGCTGGCTCCAGCAATCCTTCTATGGACTAGAGCAAGCATCTCGGAATCGGAATATATGTTTTGATGGAGTGATCAAAGCTTTTAGGTTTTATACAATGTTTTCTAGAAACTTGTATTTACAAGAAAGTGAGTGGGAGCACTACAACATTTCTGATAAGTATATGTGGATGACATATTGTAGATTCGAAATGATGTAGAATTTCTGGAAAGCATAAACGGTTGTTTGAAGAGTGTTTTTCAAAGGAAGACCTGGATAAAGCTGCTTACATATTGGGCATCAAGATCTATAGAGATAGATCAAGACGCCTAATGATACTTTCAAAGAACGCACACCTTGACATGTTTTTGAAGGAGTTCAAAATAGATCAGTCAAAGAAGGGGTTCTTACCTGAGTTGTAAGGTGTGAAGTTGAGTAAGACTCAAAGATTGACCATGGCAGAAGAAAGAGGAAGGACGAAGGTCGTCCCCTATGCTCTTGTCATAGGACCTATACGGTATGCCATGCTGAGTACAACACCTGATGTGTGCCTTACCACATGTCTGGCAAGAGGGTACAAAGGTGATCTAGGACTGGATCGCCAGATAGCGGTCAAAATTATCCTTAGAGGAATAAGGAAATGTTTCTCGGTTATGGAGGTGATAAAGAGTTCGACGTAAAGAGTTACGTCGATGCAAGCTTAACACCTATCCGGATAGCTCTGAGTAGAGATACCGGATACGTATAATGGAGCAACAATTTGGAATAGCTCCAAGTGGAACGTGGTAGCAGCATCTACGATATGACATAAAGTTTTGCGAAATACATAGGGATCTGAATATGGCAAGACCCGTTGACTACAACCTCTCTCACAAGCATAACATGATCAAACCCAGAACTCATTGAGTGTTAATCACATAGTGATGTGAACTAGACTCTAGTAAACTATTTGGATGTTGGTCACATGGCGATGTGAACTAGATTATTGACTCTAGTGCAAGTGGGAGACTATTGGAAATATGCCCTAGAGGCAATAATAAATTAGTTATTATTATATTATATTTCATTGTTCATGATAATCGTTTATTATCCATGCTAGAATTGTATTGATAGGAAACTCAGATACATGTGTGGATACATAGACAACACCATGTCCCTAGTAAGCCTCTAGTTGACTAGCTCGTTGATCAATAGATGGTTATGGTTTCCTGACCATGGACATTGGATGTCGTTGATAACGAGATCACATCATTAGGAGAATGATGTGATGGACAAGACCCAATCCTAAGCCTAGCACAAAGATCGTGTAGTTCGTATGCTAAAGCTTTTATAATGTCAAGTATCATTTCCTTAGACCATGAGATTGTGCAACTCCCAGATACCGTAGGAATGCTTTGGGTGTACCAAACGTCACAACGTAACTGGGTGGCTATAAAGGTTCACTACAGGTATCTCCGAAAGTGTCTGTTGGGTTGGCACGAATCGAGACTGGGATTTGTCACTCCGTGTAAACGGAGAGGTATCTCTGGGCCCACTCGGTAGGACATCATCATAATGTGCACAATGTGATCAAGGAGTTGATCACGGGATGATGTGTTACGGAACAAGTAAAGACACTTGCCGGTAACGAGATTGAACAAGGTATCGGGATACTAACGATCGAATCTCGGGCAAGTATCATACCGATGGACAAAGGGAATTGTATATGGGATTGATTGAATCCTTGACATCGTGGTTCATCCGATGAGATCATCGTGGAGCATGTGGGAGCCAACATGGGTATCCAGATCCCGCTATTGGTTATTGACCGGAGAGTTGTCTCGGCCATGTCTGCATGACTCCCGAACCCGTAGGGTCTACACACTTAAGGTTCGATGACGCTAGGGTTATAGGGAAAGTATGTACGTGGTCACCGAATGTTGTTCGGAGTCCCATATGAGATCTCGGACATCATGAGGAGTTCCGGAATGGTCCGTAAGTAAAGATTTATATATGGGAAGTCATCATACGGTCACCGGAATAATTCGGGGGGTTACCGGTATTGTACCGGGACCACTGGAGGGGTTCCGGGGGTCCACCGGGAGGGTCCACCTGCCCCGGAGGGCCCTATGGGCTGTGTGTGGAGAGGGACCAGCCCCTTAGTGGGCTGGGCGCCTCCCCCCTAGGGCCCATGCGCCTAGGGTTTGGGGAACCCTAAAGGGGGGCGCCCCCCTTGCCTTGGGGGGGGGGGGCAAGGCAACCCCCCTGGCCGCCGCCCCCTCCTCAGATTGGATCTGAGGGGGCCGGGCCCCCTCTCCCTTGCCCCTATATATATGTGGGGGGTGGGAGGGCAGCCGCACCCAAGTTCTGGCGCAGCCCTCCCCCTCTCCCAAGTCCTCCTCTTCTCCCGCGGTGCTTGGCGAAGCCCTGCAGGATTGCCACGCTCCTCCTTCACCACCATGCCGTCGTGCTGCTGCTGGATGGAGTCTTCCCCAACCTCTCCTTTTCCCCTTGCTACATCAAGGCGTAGGAGACGTCACCGGGCTGCACGTGTGTTGAACGCGGAGGCGCCGTGGTTCGGCGCTTAGATTGGAATCAACCACAATCTGAATCGCTACGAGTACGACTCCTTCATCCGCGTTCTTGCAACGCTTCCGCTTAGCGATCTACAAGTGTATGTAGATGCACTCTCCTTCCCCTCGTTGCTAGATTACTCCACAGATTGATCTTGGTGATGCGTAGAAAATTTTAAATTTCTGCTACGATCCCCAACATTTTCCTACCAATCTATCCCCCTAGGAGCATGTGTGTAGTACTTTGTTTCGATAACTAATAGATTTTTGCAATAAGTATGTGAGTTCTTTATGACTAATGCTGAGTCCATGGATTATACGCACTCTCACCCTTCCACCATTACTAGCCTCTCTAGTACCGCGCAACTTTCGCCGGTACCATAAACCCACCATTTACCTTCCTCAAAACAACCACCATACCTACCTACTATGGCATTTCCATAGCCATTCCGAGATAATATTGCCATGCAACTTTCTACCGTTCCGTTTATTATGACACGCTGTCATATTGCTTTGCATGATCATGTAGTTGACATCGTATTTGTGGCAAAGCCAACGATCATAATTCTTTCATACATGTTACTCTTGATTCATTGCACATCCCGGTACACCGCCGGAGGCATTCGTATAGAGTCATATCTTGTTCTAATTATCGAGTTGTAATTCTCGAGTTGTAAGTAAATAAAAGTGTGATGGTCATCATTATTATAGCATTGTCCCATGTGAGGAAAGAATGATGGAGACAGTGATTCCCCCACAAGTCGGGATGAGACTCCAGACGAAAAAAAGAAAAGAAAAGAAAAAAAGAGGCCATAAAAAAGAGAAGGCCCGAAAAAACAAAAAATGAGAGAAAAAGAGAGAAGGGGCAATGCTACTATCCTTTTACCACACTTGTGCTTCAAAGTAGCACCATGATCTTCATGATAGAGAGTCTCCTATGTTGTCACTTTCATATACTAGTGGTAATCTTTCATTATAGAACTTGGCTTGTATATTCCAATGATGGGCTTCCTCAAAATGCCCTAGGTCTTCGTGAGCAAGCAAGTTGGATGCACACCCACTTAGTTTCTTTCTGAGCATTCATACACTTATAGCTCTAGTGCATCCGTTTCCTGGCAATCCATACTCACTCACATTGATATCTATGGATGGGCATCTCCATAGCCCATTGATACGCCTAGTTGATGTGAGACTATCTTCCTCCTTTTTGTCTTCTCCACAACCACCATTCTATTCCACCTATAGCTATATCCATGGCTCACGCTCATGTATTGCGTGAAGATTGAAAAAGTTTGAGAACATCAAAAGTATGGAACAATTGCTTGGCTTGTCATCGGGGTTGTGCATGATTTAAATATTTTTGTGTGATGAAGATAGAGCATAGCCAAACTATATGATTTTGTAGGGATAGCTTTCTTTGGCCATGTTATTTTGAGAAGACATGATTACTTTGTTAGTATGCTTGAAGTATTATTATTTTTATGTCAATATTAAACTTTTGTCTTGAATCTTATGGATCTGAATATTCTTGCCACAATAAAGAGAATTATATGGATAAATATGTTAGGTAGCATTCCACGTCAAAAAATCTATTTTTATCATTTACCTACTCGAGGACGAGCAGGAATTAAGCTTGGGGATGCTTGATACGTTTCCAACGTATCTATAATTTTTGATTGTTCCATGTTATTATATTACCCGTTTTGGATGTTTATGGGCTTTATTATACACTTTTATATTATTTTTGGGACTAACCTATTAACTGGAGGCCAAGCCCAAATTGTTGTTTTCTTGCCTATTTTAGTGTTTCGAAGAAAAGGAATATCAAGCGGAGTCCAAACGGAATGAAACCTTCGAAAGAGTTATTTTTGGAACGGAAGCAACCCATGAGACTTGGAGTAGAGGTGACGGAAGCTTCGAGGAGGCCACGAGGCAGGGAGGCACGCCCTACCCCCCTGGGCACGCCCCCCACCCTCGTGTGGCCCCCTGTTGCTCCACCGACGTACTCCTTCCTCCTATATATACCTACGTACCCCAAACGATCAGATACGGAGCCAAAACCCTAATTCCACCGCCGTAACTTTCTGTATCCACGAGATCCCATTGGGGCCTGTTTCGGAGCTCCACCGGAGGGGGCATCGATCACGGAGGGCTTCTAGATCAAATACCATAGCCTCTCCGATGAAGTGTGAGTAGTTTAACTCAGACCTTCGGGTCCATAGTTATTAGCTAGATGGCTTCTTCTCTCTTTTGGATCTCAATACAAAGTTCTCCCCCTCTCTTGTGGAGATCTATTCGATGTAATCTTCTTTTGCGGTGTGTTTGTTAGACCGATGAATTGTGGGTTTATGATCAAGTTTATCTATGAACAATATTTGAATCTTCTCTGGAATTCTTTTATGTATGATTGGTTATCTTTGCAAGTCTCTTCGAATTATCAGTTGGTTTGGCCTATTAGATTGATCTTTCTTGCAATGGGAGAAGTGCTTAGCTTTGGGTTCAATCTTGCAGTGTCCTTTCCCAGTGACAATAGGGGCAACAAGGCACGTATTGTATTGTTGCCATCGAGGATACCAAGATGGGGTTTTCATCATATTGTATGAGTTTATCCCTCTACATCATGTCTTCTTGCTTAAAGCATTACTCTGTTCTCTTGAACTTAATACTCTAGATGCATGCTGGATAGCGGTCGATGCGTGGAGTAATAGTAGTAGATGTAGGCAGGAGTCGGTCTAATTGTCTCGGACGTGATGCTTATATACATGATCATACCTAGATATTCTCATAACTATGCTCAATTCTGTTAATTGCTCAACAGTAATTTGTTCACCCACCATAAAATACGTATGCTCCTGAGAGAAGCCACTAGTGAAACCTATGCCCCCCGGGTCTATCTTCATCATATTAATCTTCCATTACTTTGTTATTTTCATTGACTTTTATTTTACTTTGCATCTTTATCATAAAAATACCAAAAATATAATCTTATCATATCTATCAGATCTCACTCTCGTAAGTGACCGTGTAGGGATTGACAACCCCTTATCGCGTTGGTTGCGAGGATTTATTCGCTTTGTGTAGTTACGAGGGACTCGCCCGTAGCCTCCTACTGGATTCATACCTTGGTTCTCAAAAACTAAGGGAAATACTTATGCTACTTTGCTGCACCACCCTTTCCTCTTCAAGGGAAAACCAACGCAAGTGCTCAAGAGGTAGCACCCATCAAAGAATTCATCTTGCAAGCCAATACACACAATAGCCCGAACAGCGAGGTTATGTCCAAGAATATGCATTTTCATCTTATGCTTCCAACTAGCAAAATTAGTACCATCAAAGTAAGGACCTCTATGGTGGTAATTTCCCTCGCTAGATGCCATACTCTCTGTAACACCCTCGATGCGACTATATCTCCCACGTGTCGAGGCACGGCTTAGAGGCATAAGCGCATTGAAGGCATATGTCGCAAGTTAGGCAATCTTCACAACATCCCATGTAATATAGATAATAAAAGGGGAGATACCATAGTTGGCTTACACTCACCACGTCAATCAAGGTACACAATAACATTACATCAACCAAACACTCATCGCCCGACTACGACGCCAAAATAGAAGATAACCCAACATGCGACACGGTCCCGATCACCCCCGACCGGGCACCTCTACTGATCATCAGGAAAGGAAACATAGTATCATCGAGAGTCTTCGTCGAACTCCCACTTGAGCTCGAGCGCGTCACCTGGAGCGGAATCATCAGGCCCTGCATCTGGTGTAATAGTAATCTGTGAGCCACAGGGACTCAGCAATCTCGCACCCTCGCGATCAAGACTATTTAAGCTTATAGGGATGGCAAGGTAAATATGTGGAGCTGCAGCAAGCGACTAGCATATGTGGTGGCTATCCTGTTCGCAAAAGAGAGCGAGAATAGGAGGCAAAGCGCGAGCGAGAAACTAGAGAGCAACCTGCGCAAGCATTACTCCAACCTGCCGAGAAGAGGCCATCACGGTAACACACTCAGTAGATTCATTTTAATTAAGTTAAGGTTCAAGTTATCTACAACCGGACATTAACAAATTCCCATCTGCCCATAACCGCGGGCACGGCTTTCGAAAGTTCAAATCCCTGCAGGGGAGTCCCAACTTAGCCCATGACAAGCTCTCACGGTCAACGAAGGAATAGACCTCCTCCCAAGACGTTCCTATCAGACTCGGTATCTCGGTTCTTCAAGACACTTCGACAGGTTAAAACAAGACCAGCAACACCGCCCGAATGTGTCGACAAATCCCGATAGGATCTGCACATATCTCGTTGACAGGTGGACCAACACTCAGAGGAGCACTGGCCCGGGGGGGTTTAAAATAAGATGACCCTCGGGCTCCAGAAACCCAAGGGAAAAAGAGGCTAGGTGGAAAATGGTAAAACCAAGGTTGGGCATTGCTGGAAAAGCTTTAATCATGGAGAACTATCAAGGGGTTCCCATTATAACCCAACCGCGTAAGGAACGCAAAATGCGGGAACATAACACCGATATGACGGAAACTAGGGCGGCAAGAGTGGAACAAAACACTAGGCGAGAGGCCGAGCCTTCCACCCTTTACCAAGTATATAGATGCATTAAGATAACAAGATAATATAATGATATCCCAACAAGTAAATAAAAGTTCCAACAAGGAACGGCCTCCAATCTTCACCTACAACTAGCAACGCTATAAGAGGGGCTGAGCAAAGCGGTAACATAGCCAATCAACGGTTTGCTAGGACATGGTGGGTTAGAGGTTTGACATGGCAATTTGGGAGGCTTGAAAGCAAGTGGTAGGCATCGTAGCATTGGCATAGCAAAAGAGCGAGCATCTAGCAAAGCAAAGATAGTAGTGATTTCGAGGGTATGATCATCTTGCCTGCAAAGTTGTCAGAGTTGACTGGATCCTCGAAAGCAAACTCAACGGGCTCCTCGTTAGTGAAATCGTCTCCCGGCTCTACCAAAACAAGACAAACAAGCAAACGGAGCACAATCAACCATGTGCAAGGACCAGACAATATGATGCAAACATGGTATGCTATGCGGGATGCGATGCGGGATGCATATGCAAGATGTGACAAGGGATGCATGAACCTGGCCTCAACTTGGAAAACCAAGTGTGCCACTGGAAATATGAGATGAAATCGCTTGAAAACGATATAAAGAACGCTGGAATCGGAGCTACAGTTTGGAAATGGCAAGCAATTCAAATATGATACCGGTCTGCGATTTACAGCAAGTAGCCATCTAAATGCAATGAGATGAACAAGCTACAGCACCCAAACATGACAAAAAATACATGGCAGGTATGTATTCATGATGCTTAACAAAAGTCTAGCACTGAGCTACGGCCAATTCATCCATTAACAGGTTCAAACAAGCATGGCAAAAGTGCATATGGCAAACAGATTTCAGACTTAGTGAAATTAACACTTGTCTGTAATTTCAGATCAGGTAGCACTCTTCGGAGCAACAAAAACTACATGCTACAGGACCTGAACATGGCAAAGTAAAGCATGGCATGGAGCTACTCAAAGAGCTTAACAAAAGTCCCTTAGTGACCTTGAGCCAAAAGGGATCAGAAAATACAATTGCAAGCATGAGAACATGGCAAAAACATAATCAGTTCTCAGACTTAGTGAAAACTGGAGCATGCTGAAAACAGATATCAAGTAGGCATGTTTACGAGCTCGATGCACTCACTACGGAGCAAGTCATGATAATCTAAGCATACACCCATCAAGAATACACAAAATGCAAGCTAGACATGCCAAGAACAATAGCATAGCATGCACGGATCAACTACAACATCCTCGGCAAAATCGCTAACAAGTAGACAATCTGCCCAGATTCACAAAGTAGAAAAAGTAGAGCTCGATTGACTCAATCTAGGGTGCTCCATAAATGCAAAAAAAGACATGGATGGATAGAGCACTACAAGATTAACAAAACATCCTTACTGATCATCCTCAAAAGAGGCACGGATCACTAGAAAACAACATGAACATATGGCAACATGAGATAAACAGATCAAGGACTTAGTGGAAAAGCTAAGTCCCTGAAATCAGCATTACCAAGTGCCTCACTTTGCAAGCTTGTGCTAGTCACCACACACATCACAAAAATACATGGGTTGCACCTCTGGAAAGATGGCAAAACCCTTAACAAAACATATGTAGAGCTCATGGGCATATCATGCACACATTAATCATGGCAAAAAATGACAAATATCTAAATGGAGTAGCAGATCTGACAATTATCTCACGTAGCCCTCTTCTAACAGCATTTCGGGCATAAAGATGAAATAAAATGAAAATGATGCAATGGAATGAAATGATGTACTTGTCGAGACGAACATTTTGATATGCTATATGCCCAAAACGGAGCTACGGATGCAAAGTTACGACATGATGAAGATTGCAAAAAAATAAATGAGCGGGAGGGAAAGTCAACCGATCCGGATCTAGGGTTTGCACGTGGACCGAGGCTGACCGAGATCTCGCCGGAATTTGGGGAAGATCGCCGGAATTTTCCCTGTAGACGCCGGAGTCGGCCGGAGTTGAGGTCGGGGATGGGGGGCCGGCGAGGGGGAGCAAGGAGGACGCCGGCCCGAGTGGTGGCGGCGCGGGCGGCGATGGCTGCGCGGTCGGGGACGGCGGGCGGAGGCCGGAGCGGAGGCTCGCCGGCGCGGGCACGTCGGCGGTGGTGAAGCAGGCCGGCGCGGGCAGCGGCCAGTGCAGGCGAGCACGCCGTCGGGCGCAGGGGCGAGATGAGGCGGGCGGCGCGCCTCGGGCCGGGGAGGGCCCGGATCGGGCTTCGGCGGGCCGCGCGGGCGCGGAGGAGAGAGAAAACGGCGGCGGGGTGATGTGGCAGCACCGGATTGGCTGTGGCGGTGTGTCCGGCGGTGATCGGACGTGTCCGGCCGCGCGGAGGGGAAAGAGGTCTAGGTCTAGGGTGGATTTGATCCGGAATTTCGAGAGGGGATGCCTTTTTATAGGTAGGAGGAGCTAGGAAGCTCCAAACGAGGTGCGGTTTTCGGCCACGCGATCATGATCGAACGCTCTAGATGATGGAGAAGGTTTTGGTGGGTTTTGGGCCAAATTGGAGGGGTGTTGGGCTGCAACACACACGAGGCATTTTCGGTCCCTCGGTTAACCGGTGGAGCACCAAACGAAGTCCAAATGGTATGAAACTTGACAGGCGGTCTACCGGTAGTAAACCAAGGCCGCTTGGCAAGTCTCAGTCCAATCCGGAAATGTTTAATCCCCACACACAAAAGAAAGGTAGAAATTACCACCGGAGGAGAACGAAGCGCCGGAATTCAAAACAGACAACGGGGAAAATGCTCGAATGCATGAGATGAACACGTATGCAAATGCAATGCACATGATGACATGATATGAGATGCATGACAACGACAACAACACACAGAGACAAAAACCCGAACCCAAGAAAATAAAATAACTTAACGCCAGAAACGGCAAGAGTTGGAGTACAAATTGGGAAAGTCATATCCGGGGTGTTACACTCTCCTAGCTTGTGAAACCAAGGCTATGATCACCAAAGCTATGGAAATCAAGGCAAATGGAGTCCAAAGCTCTGATACCACTTGTAGGATCGAAAGTATGTCTAGAGGGGGATGATTAGACTACTTGACCAAATAAAAGTCTAGCCTTTTCCCAATTTAAGTCTTGGCAGATTTTAGCAACTTAGCACTAGTCAAGCAATCAACCTACACATGAAAGTCTAAGAGTATAGTAGCAGAATGTAAAACATTACACATGAAGGTAAAGGGAGGAGTTTGGAGGGAGCAAACACAATGTGGACACAGAGATTTTTGGCATGGTTCCGATAGGTGGTGCTATCGTACATCCACGTTGGTGGAGACTTCAACCCACGAAGGGTAACGGTTGCGCGAGTCCACGGAGGGCTCGACCCATGAAGGGTCCACGAAGAAGCAACCTTGTCTATCCCACCATGGCCATCGCCCACGAAGGACTTGCATCACCAGGGTAGATCTTCACGAAGTATGCGATCTCCTTAACCGTACAAACTCCTTGGTTCAACTCCACAATCTTGACGGAGGCTCCCAAGTGACACCTAACCAATCTAGGAGACACCACTCTCCAAACGGTAATAGACGGTGTGTTGATGATGAACTCCTTGCTCTTGTGCTTCAAATGATAGTCTCCCCAACACTCAACTCTCTCTCACTGATTTGGATTTGGTGGAAAGAAGATTTTGAGTGGAAAACAACTTGGGGAAGGCTAGAGATCAAGATTCAAATGATTGGAATGGAATATCTTGGTCTCAACACATGAGTAGGTGGTTCTCTCTCAGAAAATGAATGTTGGAAGTGTAGGCATGTTCTGATGGCTCTCTCCATGAATGAAGAGTGAGTGGAGGGGTATATATAGCCTCCACACAAAATCTAACTGTTACACACAAATCACCAAATTCGGTGGGACCGAAAAATGAAACTCGATCAGACCGATTTAGTTCAAAATCTGAATGTTAGGATTTTCGTTGGGACTGACATGTCAACTCGGTGGGACCAATTTCATTAGGGTTAGGGTATAACGTAATCTCGGTGAGACCGATTACACAAACTCGGTGGGACCGATTTTGGTAATAAGATAACAAGAGAGTTGGTCAAGCAAACTCGGTGGGACCGATTCGCTCATCTCGGTGAGACCGAAACATTACGAAGGGGAAACAGAGAGTTTGCATTGCGAACTCGGTTGGACCGATCGCTCATCTCAGTTGGACCGAAACGTTACAAAGGGAAACAGAGAGTTTGCAATCCCATCTCGGTGAGACCGAGATCCCTATCGGTGAGACCGAAATGACTAGGGTTTGTGGCAGTGGCTATGTTAAATGAACTCGGTGGCGGCGGATAGAAAGTTTCGGTGGGGCCGAGCTTGACTTTTGGTTTGGGACATATGTGGATATTAGAAAGTAGTTGAGGGTTTTTGGAGCATATCACTAAGCATTTTGAGCAAGCAACTCATTAAGCAACACTTCATCCCCTTTTAAAAGTATTGGCTTTTCCTATAGACTCAATGTGATCTTGGATCACTAAAAGTAAAATGTAGAGTTTTGAGCTTCAGAGCTTGAGCCAATCTTTTGTCCTTAGCATTTTGAGGGGTCCATATTTCTAATCCATGCCATGCCAATCATTGAGCTTTCCTAAAATATTTATCTTGAAATAACATTAGCTCAATGAGCTATATGTTAATAATTACCAAAACCATCTAGGGATAGTTGCACTTTCACAACTTATCAGCGGTGCGTTCAAAATTGCCTTCATGACCATATTGGACGCAATGTTCATGCTTATGTGGATGATCTTGTTGTGAAATCTAGGAAGAAGGAGACCTTGATAAATGATTTGAAAGAGACCTTTGACAATCTCCGGGTCTACAAGATGACGCTTAACCCGGACAAGTGTGTCTTTGGTGTGCCAGCAGTCAAGCTATTAGGTTTTTTGGTTTCTGAAAGAGGCAATGAAGCTAACCCGTAGAAAATCAAGGCTATCACTTTTTTGACTAAGCCGGCATGTATCAATGACGTCCAGCATTTGGCGGGTTGTATTGCAGCTTTGAGCCGGTTTATAAGCCATTTGGGAGAGAAGGCTATTCCTTTATATCAGATGATGAAGAAAACATATCACTTTGTATGGAGTGATGCTGCTAATCAGGCTTTTGAGCGTTGAAAAAAAATTGGCTAAGCCGCCAATCCTTGCAGCTCCATTGATAAGGAACCCTTGCTCTTATATGTAGCTTATAATAGCAGAGCCGTCAGTGTAGAGGTTGTTGTGGAAAGGAAAGAATCAGGCAAGGACCATCTGGTTCAGCGGCCGGTTTACTATGTTAGTGAGGTTATCATTGAATCTAAGCAGAGATACCCACATTGGCAGAAGCTAGTTTATGGAGTGTTCATGGCTAGTCGTAAGTTAAAGAAGTATTTCCTTGGTCATCCCATCACCGTGGCCAGTTATGCTCCTTTAGGGGATATTATTCAAAACAGAGAAGACACAGGTCGGGTGGCCAAGTGGGCTATTGATCTTGGACCCCATGGTTTGAAATATATGCCTCGGACAGCCATCAAGTCTCAAGCACTTGTGGATTTCATCAATGACTGGACAGAATTATAGATGCCCGAGGAAAAGCCGGATAACACATATTGGACTATTCATTTTGATGGATCTAGGCAATTGGAAGACTCAAGGGCTAGAGTTATTTTGACTTCCCCACGAGGTGATAAATTTTGTTATGTCTTAAGGTTAATGTTCCCTTGTACTAACAATGCAGCTGAGTATGAGGCCTTTCTCCATGGTCTTCGGATGGCTAAAGAGATGAATCTAAGCCAGGTGAGGTGCTTTGACGACTCAGATTTGGTGGCTCAACAGGTTTCGAGAACTTGGGATTCCAAGGATCCACTCATGGCGGCTTATCGCCGAGAGGTTGATGCTATTCATGGTCATTTCAAGGGCTATCAAGTGGAACATGTTGATTGCAGGAGAAATGAGGTCGCTGATTCTTTAAGCCGGCTGGGGTCCCAGCGTAAGCCGGTACCACCCAATATTTTCCTAGATATTTTATATAACCCTTCGGTTAAATTGCCTACAGAGGAAGATCATGTTGTTCCTGACCCGGAGGCACAGTTGGTGGCAGATCTTCATGCTATTCCTGATTAGACAGTTCCATATTTTCAATGACCCAGGGTGAGTTGCCTGAGGATGAAACTTTGGCCAGGCAGATAACACGGCGGTCTATGTCGATGACTATTGTCAATGGCGAGTTGCACCGATGCAGTGTTACAGGGTCGTTTCAGTGCTGCGTTTCTCCTGAGGAGGGCCATCAGATTCTACCAGAGATTCATGAAGGAGATTGTGGCCATCATGTCGGCTCTAAGCCTCTCATGGCTAAGGCTTTTCATCATGGGTTTTATTGGATGACGGCTCATGCTGATGCAGAGGATTTGTTTAGCAAGTTTGATGGTTGTCAGAAATTTTCAAGACGAGCTTATGTGCCAGCTCAAGAATTGAGGATGATTCCAAGTACTTAGACGTTTGCAGTCTGGGGGTTGGATGTGGTTGGGCCTTTTAAGCGGTCCAAAGACAATAAGACTCATCTCTTGTAGGCAGTTGACAACTTTACGAAGTGGGTTGAGGCAGAGCCGGTCAGCAAGTGTGACGCGGCAATGACAGTTCAATTTATCAAAAAGGTGATTTTCCATTTTGGCTACCCTCACAACATCATAACTGATAATGGCACTAATCTGTCCAAGGGTGCCATGAAAGAATTCTGTCAACGAGAACATATTCGTCTTGGCGTCTCGTGAGTGGCCGAACTCCAGTATAATGGTCAAGCTGAAATAGCCAATCAATAAATCCTGAGAGGCATCAAACCTCGGCTTATGGTCCCTTTGAAGTGGATGCAGGGTTGTTGGGTTGAGGAGTTACCTTCAGTGCTTTGGAGTATCGATACTACCCCCAACAGATCTATGGGTTACACGCCTTTCTTCATGGTTTATGGAGAGTCGAGGCGGTTCTTCCTAGTGACACCCGTCACGACTCGCCCCGTGTGGCGGCTTATGTTGAAGCTGATAATGAAAAAGCACGTCAGGATGCCCTTGACGTTTTGGATGAGTAGCGTGACCTTGCGGCGGCTCGTTTGGAGATTTACCAGCAAGATCTGCGCTGCTATCATAGCCGCCGGGTTATAACCCGGACCTTTCAAGAAGGTGACTTGGTGCTCCGGCTCATCCAGGATCAAACAGACATGCACAAGTTGTCCCCACCTTGGGAAGGGCCCTTTGTGGTCAGCAAAAATCTAAACAACAGGTCATATTACCTCATTGATATTCGAGAGCACAACGACTCACGCAAGTCTGAGGAGGAGACCCGCCGGCCGTGGAACATTGCTCATCTTTGGCCTTATTACACCTGAGCCACCGGCTCTTGTGATGTACATACTTTTACCAATGCATATATTATGATTAGTATAATAAAGCTGGCATCCCTGATAATTCAGGGCCTCTGTCGTTTCATTTCTGAGTATCTGAGTCTTTATTGTTAATTCATAAGATCACTTGGGGGCTTCCTGCTCATTGAGCATAGCTATGACTACCCTCTTGATCCGGCTTGCACGCCTTGTTACAAATAACATGGGGGCTTCCTACTCACTGAGCATAGCTATGATTACCCTTTGATCCGGCTTATACGCCTTGTTGCAAACGACTTGGGGGCTTTTTTTTGCTCAAGTTGAATGGTGGCCAAAGAGAACTTGCTATAATGTGCAGTTCAAACATAGGTAACCTGCCTTGATGGCTTGTTAAAGGTCACTTGGGGGCTTCCCGTTCAATGAACATATCTATATTTACCCTTTTGATCGGCTTGGATGCCAGGTGTATTCACCAAAAATCTAGGTTATCCTGCCTTTGTATGTTTGCCACTCCGCCCAGGTAATACTAGAATGACTCGCTGAACTCTTGACAGTCAATCTTATAAAGACCCTGAACTTGTCAAAGTTAAAATGGCGATTGGTCATGTGAGGCCCGGCTTACAGGTTTGAATAAAGGATTAACTCAGTGGCTGTGCGGCCCTTGAATAACACTTGATATTGAGGTTTGGCAGCCTATGAAAGCCTTGTTTTTCTGGTTTGATATGTTATTTGAACATTTTTTGGGTTCATCTTTTGTACGATATTGACATATGGTTCAAAATGATTCAGGTCATGTAGCCTTAATCTTTGTGCATATCTGAGGGTTTTGATAACCTAGCCTGGCTTTGGACAATAAGTCGCCAGTATGTTTTGATTGTGCACTTAGAGCGCTGCGCTCTAAATCTTTGGGTTGTTACCCTTGCTGCATCTGGTGTGATAAGCCAGCAGTATGAACAAATTTCACAGGTATGTTGTTTACTTGTTGTATGAATATGTGAGCTTTTGATAACGTGCCCTGGTTATGGACTATACTGTCTCCAATGGCTTTTATATGGGACATCAGGACCTGCCCTGGTGTGAACCGCCAGGGCACATGTTGTTTACTTGTGTACAGGGCTTATGATAACATGATCAACATGATTGATGAAAATTATGAGCATAAGCAGCGGATCTTCAACATCAGATCGGGCGGCTCAAAATGTTATACGCATAAACATGCACGATGGCATGACAGATCATGGTTTTTCATCTAGCCTATTACATGGCTCCCCGAGCCCAAATGATTAAGTGTTTTTAGAAAAGCACAGTACGGTGATGCAGATTAAAGAACCGCCCCATGGATCAAGTCTCCTGGTCTTGCTGGGTTGAGGCTTCCGGGTCATCCTGCGCTGGTTCTTCTTCTTCCTCCGTCGTCTGGAAGTTAGCGATGACCAATCGATGCCAGTCAAGGCTTAAACTCAGCTTCATCATTCATAAATTCAGACGGGTCAATTTCAGGAGAAAAAGTATGCTGACGGATTGGAGGCATAAGATCCACAACATCGTAAGTCGGTGTCTTCATCTTTGAATTATCTGCTACGTAAGCCGCCTGATATCTTGAAATGCCAGTTTCTTCAGCGAGTTTACTTGCCAGTGGACGCATCTCCTTTACGCAAGCAGCAAAGTCCTTCTGATCAAAAGGAGACACGTCCTCTTTAAAACCAGGGCATCCAGTGGACAGCTCGGTCGGGTCTAATTCTGCCTGCCACGCCTTCACCCGGCTCAAGGCGGTTATAGCACTGGCTCTAGCAGATGACCGCTTTATTCTTCAATCTTTGCGGGCAAGACAGTGAGTTTGGTTAACACATCCCTAATAAGAGATGGTGCTTTCTTGGTGTGTGAGATGGTGGCTATTGAGCGGTGAACACCTGTATATAATTGCTCCACCAATGTATAAACCTCCTTTAGCTTTAACAACATATCTTGACCAAGATTGGTACTCTTGGGGCCTGTTCAACAAACACGCAGTTAAGTCGCCAGGCGGGTTAAGAAGTTGGGGATTGGGAAAGATCACAATGTCTAGTCTTACTTACCAAAGATAGCGGCAGTCATCTGTGTAATATGGCGTTTTTAACCAGTGAGCTCTGCGGTGACCTCTTGCAAAGAAGCTTCAGCATTTTCTGCTCTTTGCACCAAGGCAGTTTTTTCTTCAACCCAGGCGGCTCTCTTTGCATCAAACCAGTTTTGAGCTTTTCCGTCTCATCCAAGCTAAATATGAACTTGGAGTCAGCTTTCCGGGTCTCAGAGTCTTGCAATTCGAGTCTGGTCTTCAACTCATCCAATTGAGATTGAAATTGAGTGGAGGCATCCTATAAGCAAGAGGTGGAATAAGGATCAGCAGCTATGTCACAGTACAATATAGAAAAAGTCCCAAGCCCTTTGCAAGCAATAGCACTTGACACTTGGGGGCTAATGGGTGCATAAGTTCTTTTATAAAGCAGGAACAAACAAATCCGGTTTGTCTTTTTTCAAAGATAAGCTGGCATGTGAGGGCTATGAGGTGAGATTTTATTCGGAAGATAATTTAACTGATCCAGCTCATCTTTTTTTAAGGCAAGCTGGTTCATGGGGGCTATGGCTTGAAGTCATTACTATGATATAATGGTTGAAGTCTTTGCCATAGTCACTATGATCTTTCCTATGACTAAGACTTGGGGGCTGAAGGAATATATCTTAAATAGACAAAGCAGAAGTTTGTACCTCATATTTCTGGTGCATTTGTTTGACCATGTCAATTTGAAGATCGCGGCTTGTGTGCACTTGACTGAGGTAGCCCAAGAGTATTTCACTAATGCCCAGATGAGAGTAATTGGCCATATCAAACTTGACCTTGTGCCTCTCAATCAATTCTTCCTTGGTAGAGTGTTTGGCAAGGATAGTGGGGTTCCCCGGCTCTTGGAAGCCAGTGTCGGTGATCAGAACATCTTTAGTACTTTATTCAGAAGGCTTGATTGGGCTTGGCATCTTAGCACCCAAAGGGTCAATATTTACATGGTCGGTGGAGGCGTCAGGGTTCTCTGGTGGCGGGTCATCAGCAAGTTCCTCCGGGTGTTGCACGGAGGCCTCAGACACTGGTGCTTGCTTTTTCGGTTCATGAACTTTTGGGTCATCGGCTAGTTTATTTGTTTTTGCCTTTTTACTAGGCTTTGCTATCCCATTGCAAGAAAAGATTGGAGAGGTCAGTATATATTTACAAGTATTAAATAACAAAGTCAAAGGTCATTACCCAGGGGCAGTCTTAAAAGCCGGCAGCTGGGTCTGAGATGAGTCGCCGGAAGAGGAATGAGACGCTCCCTGATAGTTCGAATCAGAAGGAGTAAGTGGTTGGCGAATAAGACCCACCTTTGGATAAAAGGAGTTTGAGTTCTGAGGCACCTCTTTCCGGCGCTTGCACGGGATTGGTGTGTTTGGTAACCCGGAGGATAGCTCTCCGCCTCCGCTAGTCCGAGTTCGGCGCCGGTTCTCATGCTGTTTTTGCTTCAAAATAAAGTTGGGATCCAAGTAAGCTAAGGGGTGAGAAAACCTTACTTTCCGGGTTACTTGTCAAATTTTCTATCTTGGAAAGGCTCTGAGTTGGAGGAAATAATAGTTACCTCTTCATCACCTGCCTGGCTGGTCTCCGCGTCATCCTGATAGCAATCAGTGTCAATAAGATGATTGAAAAAAGAGCCAAGAGAGTCAAGATCTACCTCCGACTCATCATCATCATCATCATCATCATTCAAAGTGAATAGTTCTGAGGTGGTTGATTTCTTCTTATTCTTCTTCGAGGCCTTGGCTGCTTTCTCCTTCTTGTCATACTTATTGTTCCAAAAAGCACATCCATCATGCATAAGTAACAAGAGGATAAGGGATGTGCATATTATGTAAATAGTGAGCAAAAGGTAGAGTCAAATGGAGAGCTTACGTCTGGTGGCGGGCTAAGTTTGCAAAAGGGGTTCAATCCCACCTTTCTATAGTTCTCCAAGCTTTCCCCGAGAAGGGTCTTTGTCATGTCACTGATCGCCTTATCAGACAAACGTATCTGGCAATGGTACTACGGGTCCTTGACATCACCAGTTATGAGCACATTAAGCCAGGTCGGCGGCTCAAGGGCATCACCCTCCAAGCAACCCAGCAACAGACTAGGTCGACACCAGTTAACCCGTTGGCCAGCAAGGCTCTAACCTTTGAAAAGGTAGGCATATATTTTGTTCGTTCAACGGTGGAAAGCCGGTCCAGAAGAGGGTGCCTTGGGTTGAGCCAGTGATCACGATAACCCGACAAAGGATTTTCTTCAGCTGGTGATGTGTCTTAGCAGTAGAACAAAGTTTGATTCTAGTCCTTAGGATGACGTGGAAGCATAGGAGAAGGAAAAATGGCGTCTCTTCACTATTGAATCGAGACTCCCCCAAGCTCTAAGCTAGGCCCGTCAGTGAATTCATTCTGGCGGTTCAGGTAATAATACTCTTTGAAGAGTTCAATGAAGGGTTCTTCTTGAAGATACACTTCGCAGAAGAATTGGAAGTTACAGATATTTGAAACAGAATTGGGTCCGATGTCTTGGGGATGGAGTTTAAAGAAATGCAGGGCGTCACGAAAGAATTTTGACCCAGGTGGTGAGAAGCCCCGATTTATGTCGTCAGCAAAAACAATAACCTCATTTTCCTTTGGTTGAGGTCTAGTTTCGTCTGGGCTTGGAACACGCCAGTGAATGACATTCTTTGTTGACAAGATGCCTGTCTTGACTTAATCATCAAGCATTTCTTCTGTGAGGATGGACGGAACCCAGCCGCATGAAGTGATGGTCTTAGTCATGATTGCGGTGCACGGCCTAAAAGAGATTATTTAGAGCATGGATAAACAGAAATGTGTAACCGGGTTATGTCAACATTAATTAGCAATGTGAAAAGGGATTCAAAGTTAAGCCGGCAGGTACTTGGCGGGTTACAAGTTATCCTTTAAACCACCATGAAGGGCTAATGGCTACAGATCCGGAGCGAAGTAAATTTTACTAAGTAATGGACAAACAAGTTCCGCAGATTGGTTCTCTGTTTTTGGATCTACAACAGTTCAGAAAATAAAGTAAAATCTAAACCTAAGGTGGCGGCAGCAGAAGTCTTCATGTGTTCAGATGAGATCTTCTACACAAGGGGTATTTTTTTCAATTGAAAATGAAGACTAAAACTATTACCGCATGTCTTTGAGGTTGAAATTCAGATCTAACTATACAAACTAAGGAAGTCAGAGGAAGAACGACGACAAACTCTGATGAACTTCGACGAACTGGGAAACCGTAGCATATCGAACACGAGTCAAGATACGTACCTAGAGATGTCGATGAACCGCGGAGGGGCACTATCATTCTCTGGTCGAGGTCAGGTTGATGCAGCGGCCAAGGTTGATGCAGTCGACGGAGGCGGGGGAGCTTCGGGGGTGTCTATCATCGCGAGGAAGGAAAAGAAGAGGCATAGGCAGGGGTAAAAGTGAAACCATGGGCCCTTGTCCCTATTTATAAGGAGATGGATAAATGGCATGCGTGGGAATTGAGGAGGCCGAAAAATGACTATGTGGCTATGCGGACGCCTCAATTTTCGGGAGGCCTACTAAGGATACAGATCTGATAAGATGTTTTGGGCTTTGTGTGAAGTTAATGCAAGGTGATGTCATGGCGGGTCAACACAATTATAAGATGTGACGTCATGGCGGGATATAACAAGTTCATGAAAGTTGACGATGGAAAATTCTGCTAAAGACAAGTATTGAAGATTGATATGAACAAGTTCAATTCAACCTGGGGCCTAATGTTGGGGATATAACTATTGGGTATGACCCGGCCAGGAGGGGACGGGTCATGCCATTGGCGCCTTAAGATGAAGTGGCCCAAGAAGATATGAAGATGGCGGTTCATAGAGCAAGCTTATTGATGGCCCAAGACCCGGGGGCGACTTGATGCCCACGGGTGTGAGCTGCCATATGTTTAACTTGTATTGTAAAGCAAGCTTAGTTGGTTATCGAGCCGAACACGTTATGTATGAGCCGGCCAGGACTCTGTAAGCCGCCAAGCATCAGCCTATATATAAAGGGGTGACCTGGCGGTGGGTTAACTCATCGAGAACTAGGTCAGGCGTATTCGCTCCCTGGTAATAGAAACCCAAGCAATACAACCTAAAGCAGGAGTAGGCTTTTACCTCATTGAGAGGGGCCAAACCTGGGTAAACTCTCTGTGTCCTTTGTCCCATTTAACCCTTTCAAGCTAACCTAGCTACGATGGTTCCACACCTAAGTCCTTTTGCTAGGGCATCTGTCATGTCAAGTCCAAGACAGTAACTATTCACGCTGATCATGCTGCTATTAAATATCTTATGGAAAAGAAAGATGCTAAGCCTGGACTGATTAGGTGGGTTCGAATTTGGTTTGCATATTGTGATAGAAAGGGAGTTGAAAATCTTGTAGCAGATAATTTGCATAGGATGGTAAATGTTCTTGATGACCCACTGCCTATTGATGATAATTTTCTTAATGAGCAACTAGCTGTTATAAATGCTTCTACTTCTCGCAATAATCCTTGGTATGTAGACTATGCTAATTTCATTGTTGCCAAATATATACCACCTAGATTTACATACCAGAAAAAGAAAAAGTTCTTCTTTGATTTAAGACATTACTTTTGGGATGACCCACATTTATATACAGATGGAGTACATGGTGTTATTAGGCATTGTGTACCAGAGCATGAACAGTAACAAATCCTCTAGAAGTGTCATTCCGAGGCATACAGAGGGCACCATGCCGGAGACAGCACTGCACATAAGGTACCACAATCTAGTTTCTATGGGCCTACTCTCTTCAAGGATGCGCATAAGTTCGTCCTTTATTGTGATGAGTGTCAAAGAATTGGTTCATATTGGTAGACGTCAGGAAATGCCTATGAATTTTTCACTTGTTATTGATCCATTTGATGTTTGGGGCTTTGATTATATGTGACCTTTTCCTTCTTCTAATGGGTATACTCATATTTTAGTTGTTGTTGATTAAGTTATTAAGTGGATAGAAGCTATTCCAACTAGTAGTGCTGATGACAACACATATATTAAAATTCTTAAGGAAGTTATCTTTCCGAGGTTTGGAGTCCCTCGGTATTTAATGACTGATGGTGGTTCACATTTTATTCATGGTGCATTTCCTAAACTCCTAGCTAAATATGATGTCAACCGTAGAATTGCATCACCTTATCATCCTCAGTCTAGCGGTCAAGTTGAATTGAGCAATAGAGAAATAAAATTAATATTACAAAAGATTGTTAATAGATCCAGGAAGAATTGGTCTAAGAAACTTGATGATGCATTGTGGGCATATAGAACTGCTTACAAAAATCCTATGGGTATGTCTACCTATAAAATGGTCTATGGAAAAGCATGTCATTTACCTATGGAATAAGAACATAAAGCTTATTGGGCACTTAAATAACTTAACTATGATTTCAAACTTGCCGGTGAAATGAGGTTATTTGATATTAGTTCACTAGATGAATGGAGAACACAAGCTTATGAAAATGCCAAGTTGTTTAAAGAAAAGGTTAAAATATGGCATGAAAAAACAATACAAAATTAATTTTGGTGATCAAGTTCTAATATACAACTCTTATTTCAGGTTCGTTGTAAGAAAACTTCTCTCTAAATGGGAAGGACCATATATCATCGAAGAATTATCACTCTGGAGCTATCAAAATTAATAATGTCGAGGGCACAAATCCTAAGGTGGTTAATGGGAAAGGATTAAACATTACATTTCATGTAAACCCATTAACACGGAAACCAACATTATTCAAACAATGATAACAGAGGAGCATATAAAAGAGACCTTCCGGAATGTTCCAGAACCCTAAAAAGTAGTAGGTATGTGATACGTAAGTAAACCGACTCCAAAAGTTCCATATAAGTATTTTTTGTTTGTCTCGGAATATGCAAAAAAATAGTAAAACAATAAACAATCAGGAAAGTGCACGAGGGAGCGACAAGCTCAGGGGGCGCGTCCAACCCCGTGGGGCGCGCTGTGTGAGCTCGTGGCTCCCCCGTGGACTTTCCCGACTCCGTTTCTCCCAGATTACATGTCCTACATGGGAACAATTCATTATATATACTCCTTGTTGTTCTGACCTCCGCATCACAAGTTTCTCCCCTATTCTTATTTCGGTCTATTTTTCTAACAGATCTAGAAGCGCCATGTCGCCCCCAAGTTCATCTAAGGACAAGTTCTACAAGAGGGTCACCAACCCTTACCTCCCGGAGGTGATTAAGCACCCTCAAACCATGGAGCTTCATGAGGGGGTCCCCACATCCGGGACCTTCAAGGCCCGAAGAAAGAGGGAAGCAAGAAGGTCACGCTCGAAGAAGTGGAGCATGAGATTTTCAAGTGCCAAGGGATGGTAGAACGCGGGCTCAGCGCCAATCACTCCATGATTACCGAGTTCGTTCATGAGGACAAGTGGGACTGAAAGGAAATTGGAGATGCTATCTTCAAGCTCAATGATCGGATTGATCATCTTCAAGCCCACATAAGGTACTACAATCTTGTTTTTATTGACCTACTCTCTTCAAGGATGCACATAAGTTTATCCTTTCTTGTGATGAATGTCAAAGAATTGGTAATATTAGTAGACTTCAAGAAATTCCTATGAATTATTCACTTGTTATTGAACCATTTAATGTTTAGGATTTTGATTATATGGGACCTTTTCCTTCCTCTACTGGATACACTCATATTCTAGTTGTTGTTGATTATGTTACTAAGCGGGTAGATGCTATTCCAACTAGTAGTGATGATCACCACACTTCTATTAAAATGCTTAAGGAAAGTTATCTTTCCAAGGTTTGGAGTCCCTAGATATTGAATGACTGGTGGTGGTTCACATTTTATTCATGGTGCATTCCGCGAACTTCTAGCTAAATATGATGTCAACCATAGAATTGCATCACCTTATTATCCTCAATCTAGCGGTCAAGTTGAATTGAGCAATAGGGAAATAAAATTAATCTTGCAAAAGGCTATTAATAGATCCAAAAAGAATTGGTCTAAGAAACTTGATGATGCATTATGGGCATATAGAACTGCTTATAAAAACCCTATGGGTATATCTCCATCTAAAATGGTCAATGGAAAAGAATGTCATTTACCTTTTGAGTTAAAACATAAAGCTTATCGGGAAATTAAAGAACTTAATTATGATTTCAAACTTGTCGATGTAAAGGGGTTATTTGACATTAGTTCACTAGACGAGTGAGAACACAAGCTTATGAAAATGCCAAGTTATTTAAAGAAAAGCTGAAAAGATGGCATGATAAGCAGATTCAAAAGCGGGAATTTAATATCAGAAACCAAGTTCTATTGTACAATTCTCGTTTCAGATTCCTTGCAGGAAAACTTCTGTCCAAATGGGAAGGACCATACATCATTGAAGAAGTTTATTGTTTCGGAGCTATCAAGATCAATAATGTCGAGAGCACAAAACCCGATGGTGGTTAATGGGCAAAGAATTAAGCATATATTTCAAGTACACTCATTAACCTTAAAACCACTATGATTCAAACAATTACACCGAAGGAACAAATAAAGGAAACCTTCCAGAATGCTCCAGAATCTTGAAAAAAGAATTAGGTATGTGATACGGTAAGTAAATCGACTCAAAAAATTCCATAAAAATACTTTTTGATCATTTCAGAATATATATATATATATAAATTAGGAAAATTAAAAATAGTCAGGAAAGTGCATGAGGGGGCCACAAGCTTAGGTGGCACTCCCCCCTAAGGCACGCCACCCAGGCTTGTGGGGCCCTTGTGGACTTTCCCGACTCTGTATTCATCCCGAAGACTTGTCCTGCAAGGGAAAAATTTATTATATATACATTTCATTGTTTTAACCCTGTATCGCAAGTTCCTCCTCTGTTCTTTTTTCTGGCTATTTTTTTGACAGATCTAGACCGCCATATCATCATCAAGTTCATCCAAGGACAGTTCTACGAGAAGGTCATCAATACCTATCTTCCGGAGGTGATGAAGCACCCTCAAACCATGGAGTTTCGTGAGGGGGTGCTTCACATCCGGGATGTCCAAGGACCGAAGAAGGAGGGGAGCGAGAAGGCCAGGCTTTATGCGGCGGTGCAGGAAATCTTCAAGTGTCAAGGGATGGTAGAGCATGAATTTAGTGCCAACCACTCCATGATCACGGAATTTATTCGTGAGCATAAGTGGGACAACAAGGATATTGTAGAAGCCATCTTCAAGCTACATGACCAGGCTGACCATCTCCAAGCACAAATTTATGACCTACAAAACCAAAACTGTGAGTATGAGTCAGATTTAAGAGGATGAGCCTAGCTACAACTTTTAGGATTCTGGAGACTCATGCCTATTTCTTTGATGGAGAATCCCTACCTTGGAAGACGAAGGACAAGGCCACTACTTCATCACCACCATCACCAAAGAAAAAAGTTGAGTACACGTGTATGGGCACCACCCTTGGTTTGTTCCAAGCTTGGGGGAGGTGCCCTGGTATCGTATCACCATCACTTTTATCATTATCATCTATCTTAGTTCAATCCTTGATTATTTTGTGATTTAGAAGAATAAAGTTTTAGTATGAATTAGTTTCGAGTGCTTATTTTGTGATCTACCTAGCTATCTATGCAATCGAGTGTGAGAGTTATATAATAAAGAGTAGTTTGACTTGTGATGCTTTACTTTCTTGTTTCAATCTTAGCAATAAAAAGAATAAAAGATCGTATGATAATCCCATGGGGAGTAATGACTTCACATAAAAGAAGTATAACTGATATATTTTTTGAAGATTAACAAACACTGCATTGGTCATTGTTGCATTTCGTGAAAATTAATAAAGGAACATTTAAATATACCATCTTGGACATATTTTATGATTGTGAGCCTCCATTAAATATTCTCTTCTTGATCAAATAGTTGGTATTGGACAAAGAAGAAAACTTAATGAGTTATGTTTGCTTATATTCACAGTCGTGGATCCTCTAACATGTGGTGCTTGCTCATAATATTTTTCTAGCCAAAATTCGTACTAAGAAATACTTCATGTGCATCCAAAAACCCTTGAAACCATTTTCTTCCCATGAGAGTCCACCATATCTACCTATGAATTGAATAAGATCCTTCAAGTGAATTGAAAGGATCTAGATGACGACTAGAGGGGGCGAATAGGCGTTTTAAAACTTCTATGGATTTGGCTTTATCCTAATGTGGAATTAAACTAAATGGATACTTTTCAAGCACAAATCCTAAATATGCTAGGCTCAACTAAGTGCACCAACGACCTATGCTAAACAAGAGAGGCACTTACGAAAACTAGCAAGCACAAACTATATCACAAGATACAGAAATGTAGGAACAACTAAGCAATTCTACTAGCACAAGATAAATCAATATGAGCAAGTATGAATTGCGCAACGTAAAGGGTGTGAGTATGAGATAACCACAAGTGAGTCGGGGACGCAGATTTATCCCGAAGTTCACACTCATGAGAGTGCTAATCTCTGTTGGAGTGGTGCCGAAGCCAAAGCACCAGGCATCACCAAGTGACTCACCGTATTCTCCCTTTCGAGCCACCACCAACAGATGAGCCTCAATTCACTCGGAGTTGGTCTTGAAGGCGACTGCCACACCTTTACAAACTTCTCCGGAGCACACCAAAAAAGGAAGTTTCCGGAGGAACCTTGGCCACCTGGGCCTCTTCATAAACTTCTTAGCATATCACCAAACCGTCTAGGAGGCGGAAGCCTCCAGGAGTAATAAACTTACGGGCACACGCTCGAACAAATCAACGCGGGGATCTCAAACCAATGCAGCAAAGGCAAATGCTTAACCCACTCTCTCAATCTCACAAGACGCTTAAGAAAGTGGGAGATTGGAGAGAGGGGATACTATGGAGGAAATCAAAAATTGGCTCCAAGATCCATCTACATATCCCCCTTCACATAGAGGGGAGATAGTGGTTTGGGAGAGGTGGTATGATGCTCAAAATGATGTTTAGAAAGTGTATCAACAATCCCCAAACCGCTGGGGAGGAAGGGCTCTTTTATAGCCAACCCCCAAAACTAGCCGTTGGGGTTCCAACGAACAGTTCCTAGACACTCCATGCCCATGGGGTCCCATGCACATGGTACAGGCCCATGGGCATGGGGCCCCGTACCCACGGAGTCAAAACCCCGCGCCCACGGGGTACCCAGAACAGCCTGCAGCGGCCCACTAAAACATGCACAAGTTTGGCGTACAAACTCTGAATTCGATGATCTTGGGCTCGTTTTAAAGCTATGGAAAAGCCCAAGGTCCTCACATAGAGAACCATCCAAAACCAATAATAAATAATGATGCAAATATTAAAAATGCTTGAGCTCTCTACATGCAACGTGATCAAGCTACTCGCCCGAAAGTCCCTCTTGATAGCGTGGTTATCAAACCTATAATCCGGTCTCCCACCAAGCACCATGAGACCGGAAAAACTTGGAAAACCTAGCTAACACTACAAAAAAACACTTCCATGATGATACATGTTTGTCACATTAGGTCACGTTTTTTATGTCATGCATGTGCATCCATGGCGATTTTATGACATAATAAAGATAGTCATACATGTGTTGTCATAGAAGTGTTCCATTACAATACTCAAATTATCATCACAAAAGTGTCCACTTCCATGACGATAAATGGTGCGTCATGGAAGTTTTTTCGTCAATGGTAACTGATACGTGGCATCCACCATAACGGGTCGCCATTAAGCTATGGGGTCCGGTTTTGGGTCCGATAACCCACTAACAGCACTGACCAATGGCGATTTTCCACATGTAAAATTCTCATTGGCCGAAAGAACCACATGTCAACTCTATGTTGCGACAAATGTCATCCAGCGAATGTACGGGACGCGTCTATAATATGTCGACACGTAGCTCGGCCCAACAGTGGCCCATTCAAGTCAAAAGTCGGCCCCGTTTGACTTGGTCAAAAGGTAGTGGACTGGCCCATGAAAATCCTATTAACGGCCTATTCGCATATTGCTCATTTACAGCCAGCTAACTCACGGCCCGCTATGGCCTATCCGAATTAGGCCCAGTAGCGTCATCTGGGCCGTCCAATATGATTCCAACCCATTGTAACTTCTGGCCCATGTATGGCCCCTGACGTCTTTCGGCCCATATGAGGCCCTTTGTAACTCTGGGCCCATTAACGGCCCATGGTGAAACTGGCCCATAATGAATAGTATATCGATTTACACCCATTAACGGCCCATTATTCCATTGGGCCATTTCCAGCCCGTGTTATCTTTCGGCCTTCTAAGGGCCCATTTATTCTTGGGCTCATTTCCAGCATTCGATTACTTATGGTCCGTTACTGGTCTGTTCCACTTGTGGGCCAAATTCAGCCCATGGTTAGAGTTAGCTTGTTTGTGGACCGTTAATCCATTGGGCCAATTTCATAGCGTCATCTAATACAGCCCATTACGACCCGTTATGCCTGTTAATAGAATTAAGCCCATTACACATATCGACCTATTAACGACCCGTTAAGGTCAGCCCATAAACAGACGATTCCCATTCTAGCCCGTTTACGACCCATATTGCAGTCCGTTATTGGTCCACAAATAGTTTGGCCCATGTTTGGTCAATCGATCATACGACCCATAGAAGGCACATGGATCCTATGGCCCGTAGGAGGCCCGTGGTCACCACAACACGTAGTAGGACCATGGTTACAACGGTCCGTATGTTGCCCATGGTTATTGTGGCCTAGTTTTAAAAAACAGGTTACGGTGGCCACTAGAAAACCACGGAAAAAGAATTACAGTGACTACAAGCAAACAAATAGACAAGAAAATAAGGAAATAAATAAGCAAGCAACTTACGTTAGGCTATTACGGCTATTACCCATATTACATCCATTGGGGATCAAAGTTTGCCACCGGTGCAAATATAGGGAACAAAGCAGCATATTACATACACAGGGCATCTAAATGGGCCACTAATGCCAATAAACGCGGCAGCAAAACAAATCCATAACTGAAACAACTTCAGAAAAGCTCAAGAAATGTTATCATGTGTATCCACCATGCTGGCAATAAGCTTGGCAAGCTTATTAGCTTTCTCTTGTTTGGCGCTAAAATCCTCCAACACTTGTTGTTGCACCAGAAAGTATGCATCTGAATTCTCCAGGGACTTCCTCAGTCCTTCGTCTTCTTGTCGCAGCACAGTTGATCGATGTCTTTCAGCTTGTAGTTGAGACTCAAGAAACCGAACTGATTCAGACAGTGAGTTTGAAGAGCTTGCGCTAGCGGTAGTGGCCAGTAACTCGAACTGTCAGCATAGTTTTCCTTAGATATTTTATCAGCTTTCTTGGAGACCAACAAGGATGTTTCACTATCCTGAACCTTATCTGCAATACTTCCTTGACCATTTCTTAATAAGGTAGTCTTCCCCAATATTCTGTCAGCATTCTAAAAGATGAAACAAGCAGACACATAACATGTTTAGCATGTAGTATATGAAACTCATTTTGGTGAACCAGTTCAGTAGTAAGGTGGACAGGATTAAATTACCAAGTCTTCTATTGCGAAGTAGTATATAATAAAAGCATCACACAAACATATATCTATGTGCTATGGTCAGTTCATTGTCTTGCCAAATCAAAATAGAGACGCGGTTCAAATCATATCAGTTCAATACAAAGCAACATTGAAAGAATACATGTGTTGGAAACTACACGACATAACTAGATTTCAGATGGGTACCACGGGTATACATGTACAACAACACTATTGGCTCTATTGTGATGCTAGTAATGTGCATGATATGAGAAGACTACTGTATACACAATTGAAATTGAAATAAACAGGGCAATTTAGAAGAACAATCCAGTTAAAGAAACATGTTTAAACATACCTATTGTGCCATTGGAGTTTTGATTGGATCCTTCAAGTAAAATAAGTTTGTATGAGTAAATACAATGATACAAGAGCAAATCAGTATGCACCATAGAAATGGAAGCTTAAATGAGAACAGTTGTTCTTCAAGTCTAAGAACTTGTTCTAGACGAACAAAGTACAATAAGATGCAGGCATATAGTACTTCAAAATAAAAAATGATCTCATAGACCTTACCACATTCTTGGTTCTGGACTAGTACAAAATAATTCCCAGTCATCGTCCCGTGAATGTGTCTCAGGAGAAAGTTAGGGAATTTGATGAATTTCCTTGCTAGTGAAGTACAATTTCTTCAGGTAATTCCGATACTGCAACAAAGCATTCTTGAAGATATCAGAGGTATTAGCACAGATTACCTCATCTTGAGTTTCCAAATCAGTCCTTCTCTATAGAAAAAATGGGAACATTTGTTGTATCATAACAAACATGGAGGTAGAAAGTATGGGACAAAGCAAAGTAATTGCCATGAGTAACATTACTTACACATAACTCCTGGAAAAACACCTGCAATTGGATTTAACAACATCAAATGCGATAGATGCTAAACTACGAATCGTTGGTAGTGCTTTGTCCACAGGAATAGGTGTACTAACCATTGTTGAGGAAATCGTTAACTGGTAGCTGCTCGGTTGGCTGGTGAGTAGGGTATTAATCGACTAATCGGCAAGTTAATCGGCCATTTAATCAATTAATCGGACGAATTTTGAGTTTATCGGCTACTCGGTGACCCTACGAGTAGGGATTAATCGGCAAGTTAACTGGTTAATCGGATGAATTCTTGAACAGGGGTACTAACTAGTGGAGTTGGGGTTCGCCATGGTAGTCCTGGTGCTTTGGGCACTAGAGCTGCCTTACTATCTGCTCTTGTTTGGGAGCTCTGTAGTGGAGATGTTGACGTGTCAACTAGAACTGGGTTACTATCTGCTGGGGTTGGGGTTAGATTGGGTGAAGCCGGTTCGCTATCCATCAGAGTAGGGTACAATCTAAGAGAGTCTAGGTTATGTGTGGTAGGGCTGATTCTTGTGCATGTACAACTGGGGTGCTATCTCCACCAAGAGGTAGCACTGTTTTATTGGAAGACCATGTTTTTACTCCGCTAGATGCTGCCATCACCCCCTCTAATTCAAATGGCTGATAGACAAGAAAAGTAGTTGCATATACAGACCTTGTATCAGAGATAGATGCAAAAGATAGTGTGGAAAAAAGACGACATGAAATAGTTCACATATATATTGTTTAACTAAAAAGGATAGCATGTCATAATTTCACATATATGTTGTCTATCTAAACAGGATAACAAAGCATGACATAATTCAAAGATATGATGACTAAATAAACATGATGGCATCAGATAATTATATGATGTCTTTGGTAAATAGGAGCCTGTCATGTAGCCCTAGGGCGCTGCTTAAGGAAGTTGTCCTGAAGCTTCAATAATATGACTGCGGGCTTTGTAATAAGGATTTTTGCTGGCAGGTTTCAACCTCGGTTCAGAACTCCGTGTCCGAGGAGATTGCGGATATGAACCGGAAGCTCGGGAGGAACCAGGAAGACCTCGACTTGGTGAACCAGAGATTCAATCAGTCTGGAGGTAAGCAAGTTGAACTTGCATGATACTTTACGCGGAAGAGTTATGATAAGTCTTGCTAGGTTGAAAACTAAGGCCGAACTATTTTAATGAAAGCAACGTTAGCTGATCTTGAGACGCTCAAGGACGAGCTCAAAAAAGCTCGGCAGGAAGTGAAGCAGCATGAGGCTACGGCCGAGGAGGCGGAGAAGGCCCGAGCCACCGAGAAGGTGGTCGGCAACAAGGACCGGGCACGGGTTCTTGACGTCGAAGAGACCCTGAAGGGCATGTTTGAAGCACGCGACAAGCTTTAGGAGGAGGGGCAGTGAACGTAGGAGTGATACGTCTCCAACGTATCTATAATTTTTTATTGTTAAATGCAGTTATATTATAATTCTTGGATGTTTTACATTCATTTTATAGCAACTTTATATCATTTTTTGGGACTAACCTATTGACATAGTGCCCAGTGCAAGTTGTTGTTTTTTGCTTGTTTTTTACTTCGCAGAATATCAGCACCAAACAAAGTCCAAATGCCACGAAACTTTTTGGAGATTTTTTTCTACCTAGAAGACAACTTGGGGGCCAAGGAAGTACCGGATGGGAGGCTCGTGGGGCCCACAAGGCACCAGGGCACGTGAGAGGCCCCTTATGCGCCCTGGTGGGCAGTGGGGCCCATAGCCCCCCTCTCCACCGCCTCTCACCTATACAAATACCCAAATATTCCAGAAACCGTAGGGGAGTAGACGAAAAACAATTCCAACCGCCGCAAGTCTAGAAGCACGAGATCCAATCTAGAGCCCTTTTCCGGCACCTTGTCGGAGGGGAACACGATCATGGAGGGGTTCATCATCCTCATTGCTGCTCCTCCGATGATGCGTGAGTAGTTTACCACGGACCTACGGGTTCGTAGGAAGTACCTAGATGGCTTCTTCTCTCTTTTTGAATCTCAATACAATGTTCTCCTCGATATTCTTGGAGATCTATTTGATGTAATGACTTTTTGTGGTGTGTTTGTTGGGATCCGATGAATTGTCAGTTTATGATCATATCTATCTATGAATATTATTTGAGTCTTCTTTGATCTCTTATATGCATGATTATTATAGCCTCGTATTTCTTCTCCGAAACTTTGGTTTGGTTTGGCCAACTACATTGATTTTTCTTGCAATGGGAAGAGGTGCTTTGTGATGGGTTCAATCTTGCGGTGCTAAATCTCAGTAACACAAGGAGAAGTGACACGCATGTGTCGCTGACATTAAGGATAAAATGTTGGGGTCTATTCCTACATGAATAGATCTTGTCTACATCATGTCATCGTTCTTATTGCATTACTCCGTTTCTCCCTGAACTTAATACACTAGATGCATGATGGATAAACGTCGATGTCTGGAGTAATAGTAGTAGATGAATAATTGTTTCAGTCTACTAATCTTAGACGTGATGCCTATATACATGATCATTGCCTTGGATATTGTCATGAATATTTGCTCTTCTATCAGTTTCCCAACAGTAATTTGTTTACCCATCATATGCTATTTTCTTGAGAGAAGCCACTAGTGAAATCTACGGCCCCGGGTCTATTTTCTGTCATATTGTTTTCAGATCTATTATTCCAAAAACCCAAAAATACCTTGCTGCACTTTTTGTGTGTGTTTTTGCTAGATCTATTTATCCAATCTCACACAATTTAATCTATCTCAATATCGAGGAGGGATTGACAACCCCTCTTACATGTTGGGTTGTAAGTATTTGTTATTTGTGTGCAGCTACTGTTTACATTGTGTTTCTTCGTTTTCCTACTGGATTGATAACTTTGGTTTCATATCTGAGGGAAATGCTTACCGTTGCTATTGCATCATCCTCTCCTCTTCTGGGAAATACCAACGCAGATACATGCAATCAAGAAGAATTTTTGGTGTCCTTGTCGGGGAGACAACATCAACATCTATCAGGTACCCAATCACAAATCTCACCTCCTTGCAATTTACTTTATTTTCCATTTGCCTCTCGTTTTCATCTCCCCCACTTCTATTTTTTTGCAAAAATACAAAAATATTTTCCATTTATCTTTTTTCCGTTTGCCGTTCGCTTCTTTGCTATCCTTGCTTGTGTTGCCACGTGTATTCTATTTTGTTTCATCTTCGCTTGCTAAAAATTTATTGATATGGATCCTCATCCACTTGCTAATCTTTTTAAAAGATCTATGATGAACCAATTGCTAATGAGTCGAGTGCATTAGATTATCTTTATGAAGTTTTGCTTGAAATTCGTGAATCTGAAAATTGTGATGAAGTGTTAAAAGAAGAAATTTATGAGGTGATACATGATAGCTCCTGGAATGAAAAGAATGTTTGCAATGATATTACTATAAATTCTATTAATGTCAATTATGTTAGTGATATGCAAAACCCCAAACATGGGGATGCTTGTTTTGTTTTGTCCATTACTTATTGCAATGATCATGATTGGGGTGATAATGATTCTTATGATCTTGAAAATTTATTTAAAACCAATGATGAATATGCTTGCGATAATATTAAAAGTGCGTTTGGAAGAGTGTCAACTTTAGCTAAAATTAATCCGACATGTTTGGAGTGAAGGAAATATGCCCTAGAGGCAATAATAAAGTTGTTATTTATATTTCTTTATATCATGATAAATGTTCATTATTCATACTAGAATTGTATTAACCGGAAACTTAGTACATGTTTGAATACATAGACAAACGAAGTGTCACTAGTATGCCTCTACTTGACTAGCTCGTTGAATCAATGATGATTATGTTTCCTAACCATAGACATGAGTTGTCATTTGATTAACGGGATCACATCATTAGAGAATGATGTGATTGACTTGACCAATCCGTTAGCTTAGCACGATGATCGTTTAGTTTGTTGTTGTTGCTTTCTTCATGACTTATACATGTTGCTACGAGTATCAGATTATGCAACTCCCGAGTACCGGAGGAACACTTTGTGTGCTACCAAACGTCACAATGTAACTAGGTGATTATTAAGGTGCTCTACAGGTGTCTCCGATCATGCTTGTTGAGTTGGCATAGATAAGGACTAGGATTTGTCAGTCCGATTGTCGGAGAGGTATCTCTGGGCCCTCTCGGTAATGCACATCACTATAAGCCTTAGAAGCAATGCAACTAATGAGTTAGTCGAGATGATGCATTGCGGAACGAGTATAGAGACTTGCCAACAACGAGATTGAGCTAGGTATTGAGATACCGATGATCAAATCTCGGGCAAGTAACATACCGATGACAAAGGGAACAACGTATGTTGTTATGCGGTTTGACCGATAAAGATCTTCATAGAATATGTGGGAGCCAATATGAGCATCCAGGTTCCGCTATTGGTTATTGACCGGAGACGTGTCTCGGTCATGTCTAGATAGTTCTCGAACCAGTAGGGTCCGCATGCTTAAAGTTCGGTGACGATCGATATTATGAGTTTTTATGTTTTGATGTACCGAAGGTAGTTAGGACTCCCGGATATGATCACGGACATGACAAGGAGTCTCGAAATGGTCGAGACGTAAAGATTGATATATTGGACGACTATATTCGGACACCGGAAGTGTTCCGGGTGGTTTCAGAGAAAACCAGAGTGCCGGAGGGTTGCCGGAGGGTTACCGGAACCCCCCGGGAGAAATAGTGGGCCTTATGGGCCTTCGTGGAGAGAGAGAGATGGCTGGCCTAGGTCAGGCCGCGCGCCCCTCCCCCTCTGGTCCGAATTGGACTAGGAGAGGGGGGGGCCTTTCCTTCTCCCTCTCCCCCTTCCTTTCCCCCTCCTAGTAGGAGTAGGAAAGAGGGGAGTCCTACTCCTACTGGGAGAATCCTCCTCCTGGCGCACCTACAGGGGCCGGCCGGCCTCCCTGAGGGAGTCCTGGCTTAGGGGGTCTCTGGACAGCCGGACTATATCCTTTGGCCGGACTGTTGGACTATGAAGATACAGGATTGAAGACTTTGTCCCGTTTCCGGATGGGACTCTACTTGGCGTGGAAGGCAAGCTTGGCAATACGGATATTAGATCTCCTCCCTTGTAACCGACGCTGTGTAACCCTAGCCCCCTCTGGTGTCTATATAAACCGGAGGGTTTAGTCCGTAGGACAATAGACAATCATACCATAGGCTAGCTTCTAGGGTTTAGCCTCTACAATCTCGTGGTAGATCAACTCTTGTAATACTCATATCATCAAGATCAATCAAGCAGGACGTAGTGTATTACCTCCATCAAGAGGGCCCGAACCTGGGTAAACATCGTGTCCCCCGCCTCCTGTTACCATCCGCCTTAGACGCACAGTTCGGGACCCCTACCCGAGATCCGCCGGTTTTGACACTGACATTGGTGCTTTCATTGAGAATTCCACTGTGCCATCACCGTAAGGCTTGATGGCTCCTTCGATCATCGGTAACGATGCGGTCCAGGGTGAGGTTTTCCTCCCCGGACAGATGTTCGTATTCGGCGGCTTCGCACTGCGGGCCAACTCGCTTGGCCATCTGGAGCAGATCGAGAACTACACCCCTGGCCATCAAGTCAGGCTCAGAAACTTAAACTACACTGCCGACATCCGCGAAGACTTGATCTTCGACAGATTCGAGCCCATGTCAGGTGCGCCGCACAATCACAACGAGCATGACGTAACTCTGCCGTCGGACAGTGTTCGGGAGATCGCATCTGCCACTACTCCGGCCCTCAATCCGGAGCAAATTGCTCCATCCAAGGACGAGGGAATAGACCCCTCCATGGAGGCAGCACTCTCAGTGGCGATAGAACTGGATACTAACTTCACCCCCTACGAGAGCCGTGTTGCCGAACCATTGGATTCGTCCCCGGCCACGGGCTCCGAACCGCCTGCATCAGTGCCCATCGAATCCGATTGGGCACCAATCATGGAGTTTACCTCCGTGGATATTTTCCAGCACTCGCCTTTCGGCGATGCGCTAAATTCATTAAGATCTCTCTCCTTGTCAGGAGAACCTTGTCCGAACTATGTCCGGCTAGAACGAGATGCGGACGACGAAGAAATTCGCTCCCTACCCACCACCCACTTAGTAGCCACTGTCGACGATTTAACTGACATGCTCGACTTCGACTCCGAAGACATCGACGGTATGGACGACGATGCAGGAGACGCATAGGAACCAGTGCCCACAGGGCGCTGGACAGCCACTTCATCACATGACATATACATGGTGGATACACCCAAAGGAGGCAATGGCGATGAGACAACGGAGGATGACCCCTCCAAGAAGCAAACCAAGCGCCAACGTCACCGGTGCCGCTCTATGTCCCGCCATAGCAAAAACAGCGATAACATCGCAAGAGAAAATAACACTCCAGTCGACTCCAGAGGAAACGACGACCACATGGACCCGGCGGCAGAGCACGATGAAGCTGTAAACGGCGAAGATAGTACAGATCCGATGTCCGAACACGGCGATGCCACGGATAAACCTCATCAACCCCCCTCTAGGGAGGAAAACAGTCCGGACGAAGATGCACGCATCATCCCGGAAAGGTACTTGGAACAAGAGAACCTCCGCAAAAGGCTTATTGCCACAGCGAGGAGTGTGAAGAACCAGAAGCAAAGGCTTAAGGCTGCACAAAATACACTCAACAGCAGGTGGAACAAAGTGCTCGACAACGAAGAAAAGTATAGTGGAAGTTACCACACAAAGAGCTATCCAAAGCGCAAGCTATTACCTGAATTCGACGATGAGGCCTTAGAGCCCACACAACCGGAAAATAAAACGGCGAACCGGCCGAATCAACCACCTTGTGACCGCGATAGAGCGGCTAACAAGGCTGCACATAAGTCCACACACGATCTACGTGAGGACTTGCGCCAAAAATCCAGTATGACCAGATCCATCTATGGATCTAGGAAGCGTGCTCAGGCACAAAACCAAAACCGAATACTACAACCGTCCGAACGCCATGATACATCCAAATACAGGGGTGCCGCACACCCCCTATGTTTCACCGATGAGGTGCTGGACCACGAATTCCCTGAAGGATTCAAACAAGTGAACATAGAGGCGTACGACGAGACCACAGACCCTGGGGTATGGATTGAGGACTTTATCCTCCATATCCATATGGCTCGCGGAGACGATCTCCATGCCATCAAGTACTTTCCCCTCAAGCTCAAAGGTCCAGCTCGGCACTGGCTAAAAAGCCTCCTCGAAAAATCAATTGGAAGTTGGGAGGAGCTCGAGGATGCTTTTCGGGCTAATTTTCAAGGGAACTATGTCCGACCTCCGGATGCAGACGATTTAAGTCATATAATTCAACAGCCCGGAGAGTTAGCCGGAAAGCTTTGGAATAGGTTTCTCACTAAGAAGAACCAAATCGTCGACTGTACGGACGCCGAAGCCTTAGCAGCTTTCAAGCACAGCGTCCGAGATGAATGGCTCGCCGGACACCTCGGCCAAGAAAACCGAGAACAATGGCAGCCCTGACAAGCCTCATGACCCGCTTTTGTGCGGGCGAAGATAGCTGGTTAGCCCGCAGTAGCACCAGCGACCCAAGCACATCTGAAGTCAGGGATGGCAATGGAAAACCACGACACAGTAAAAGCAAGCGTCGAAATAAAGGAGACAACCCAAATAATACGGCGGTAAACGCCGGATTCAGGGGCTCTCGACCAGGTCAGTGGAAAAAGCCTTTCAAAGGAAGCAGATCGAGATGGACTGTCCAGCCTAAACAAGATTCTAGACAAACTATGTCAGATTCATGGCACCCCCGATAAACCTGCAAATCACACCCACCGAGAATGCTGGGTCTTCAAGAAGGCCGGTAAGCTAAATGCCGAACACAAGGGGAGGGAGACACTAAGCGAAGACAAGGACGAACCTCGCCAGCAAAGCACTGGAGAACAGAAAAGATTCCCACTAGAGGTTAAAACAGTAAACATGATCCACATGACGAAGTAGGGAAGCAAACACGCACTCCGAGACATATGCGCCGTAGAGCCCGTCACCCCTAAGTTCAACCCCTGGTTGGCCTGCCCGATCACTTTTGATCGCAGGGATCACCAAAGCATCTGACACGAAGGATTGGCTGCCTTGGTGTTAGACCCAATAATAGACGGATACCATCTCACACGAGTCCTTATGGACGGCAGCAGTGGCCTAAACCTGATATATCAGGACACAGTCCGCAAAATGGGGATAGACCCAACAAAAATCAGCCATAGTAATACTACCTTCAAGGGAGTAATACTAGGCCCAAAGTCCCACTCCACGGGCTCTCTAATACTAGAGGTTGTATTCGGTTCACCCGATAACTACCAAAGTGAGAAGTTAGACTTCGACATTGCTCCATTCTGAAGCAGCTATCAAGCACTACTTGGAAGAACATCTTTCGCTTGTTTTAATGCGGTACCACATTACGCTTATCTTAAGATTAAGATGCCTGGTCCATGTGGCACCATCATAATTGGTGGAAATATTGAGCATTCTCTACGCGCGGAAGAACGTGCGGCGGCTTTAACAGCCGAGCACTAGACGACCTCACCAACTAGAATGAATGACAGGTCGTCAAGACCGCGGACACGGTTAGACGAGTCCGGTGCATCACTAGATATACCTAAGATCGGTTTTTAAACCCTCATAGACGATACCAGGGGCTTCCCGCGTGTAATCAGGGCTATTTCGGCCCAACTTGACTTATCTTTAATTTCAATGGCTCATCAAGAATAACCAATTTTTTGGCACGACAACTTTCACCTAAGTTCTTCTCTTTTACAGGTGATAATCGTGCTACACCTGTCCAGGACATGGCACAACGGAGACACAGGCGTAGACGTGCAGCAGGGACCCGCTTAAAGGTTTCTTTTCAGATTAAGACCCTGCGTAAACCTTTTTTACTGTCTCTTGTTGTTCACATCCTCCGTATACTCAATACAACCGAGAAGGATGCTGACTTTATTGGCATTTCACCACGTTAGAATATTGCACGTACCTGGACACTCGGGGTTTATTATTAATGGCATGGTTTAGCCCAGCATATGTTATAAAGACCGAATACCTTAGGGAGTGTTCGACATCACGAGTTTGGCCTTATGTGCATCAGCTCCGAATCATGTCTTTGGTCAAATGTTGGGTTTTCCCGGCTCCCGTGTTTTGCTACCTTATGTTCCGCTCTATCAGCTAAGGCGGCACCGGGAGAACTACTGCGATGGTGCCCTGGTTCATCCGGATGAGCACCTCAGTAGAGAAAGCCGAAAAGTGACTGTCATGATAAAGCGCGAGACTGGTCAACCACTCGATGACTTAATGGAATCTTCGGGATTCCTCCGCATTAACGAAGGGCCATTTCCCGGTCATGTACGTACATGCACCGTATTCGGACGAGCGCGGAGGTACCAGGGGCTATCTAGTAGTCCCGCTGTCAAACTCCTTTGGCTAAGTGAAAGTGTTAAAGTAATATAGTCCGATTGCCTCGTTCGCTATGCTACCACCTCCTTAATGGACCAAGACGTTGGATCAAGTGTGAATACATGTTTTTTGCGAACACCCCCGCATTATATGCATGGGGGCTGAAGCCGACGACTCTAAACTTTCAGGTATACATATATACATGAACTGCTGCACAGGAGGCATCATAATACTTTCAGGAAAAAGTATAAACACAGCCTTCATAATTCAATAAAACATTATTTTTACAATGGGAATAGATGTCACTAGAACATTATATTCTTCGAGCACTGAGCCTCTATTGAACGAGCGCCTTCAAGGACTTCTTTAAAGTAGTGATCGGCAGATACTCGGCCTACGGCTGGACTCTGGGTTGCAATAGTGGTGGCCTCCATCTTTGCCCAGTATGTCTTGACACGAGCAAGTGCCATACGCGCACCCTCTATGCACACCAACCTCTTCATAGCGTTGATGTGCGGCACAGCACCAAGGAACTGTTGCACTAAACTAAAATAACTATTCGGCCTTGGCCCTTCCGGCCACAGATGATCCACAACAGACCTCATGGCAAGCCCGGAAAACCTATGGAGCCCGGCCCAATCAACCATTCGCTCATTCAACAGCAGCAGACGCACTGGAACATGGAACTGTGACCAGAACAGCTTTTCCACTTCACGATCTTTTTGATACTTGAAGTACTCGGCCGCATCAGCAGCACTTGCCGCCAAATCCATGTATGTGTCTGCAGAAGTCCATAATTGATCAAGAGGGGCATACTTCGGATCTCCGAACTTCATCCGCAACAAAAAGGGCTTCCCAGCTGCGATATCTCCAGCTTGACACAGCTCCTCCTTCGCCGCTCTGATTTTGGAGCAGGCTTCCTTGGCTGCTACCATGGCCTTCTCCATGTTCATCGCCTTCGCCCAAGTGTTTTTTTCAAGAAGTTGGTAACGGTTGGCGGCATCTTTCAACTCAACGGCCATTTTGGCTATTTTTTCCTTGCTTTGGCAATGGGCAGCCCGTTCGTCCCTCAGCTCTTCGACCGCCTTTAGAGCGGCCGCATCACTATTCCTGGCTTGTACCTTGGCTCGGGCAAATTCCGCCCGAAGGGTCTCCACGGCGGCAGTTCCATATGCAGTCACAACATATTAACATACTGGCATCATGCTCCTCTTACTATGTGTTGATCACCGGAGAAATAACATACCCTGTGCCTCCTCAAGCCGCTTGTTAACAAGCACGATGTCAGCATCTGCCGCATCAAATTGCCACTTCAGCTCGTTAAACTCATCCGTCCGGCTAGCCACCGGACCTTCAGCCACCTGCACATGAAGGCGGCCTAATTATTACCTGGGACTATGATCCTCTGTTTGCCGCCGTTCTCGACGGCAACCAGAGTCTCAGGAGCTACTATCTGCATAGGGGCACACCTAACACGTGCGGTACTTTCAAAACCATACACTATTTCACGTACCTCAAAGCCTTTCAGCAGACTCATAAAAGCTTCATGCAACCCGCGTTCGGCGGATGAAATCCTCTCAATCATCGTACCCATTAGCGTATGATGCGCTTCTGAGATGGCCGCTTGCTCCAGAAGATCCTTCAGTGCATCCGATCGCACAACGGACGGTTCCGGACTCTTTCTGTTGATCTCTTTAGGAGCCGAATACTGAGGACTTTGGGCGGCCGAAGGATTACCCTACGGCCTTGGTGAATCAGGAGAAACCCTCCGCGACGACACTTCAGGGTCGCCCGCCTCATGAGGCGGGGTGGCAGGGGGAGGTTTTTTGCTCTCCATCATCTCCGGAAGAAGATCCCCCGAAGACGATCTCTGTCGAGAAGGGCTATGATATGAACTACAAGATATAAGCTTCGGTTATTGTCTTCAGAAGTAAGGTAGGATATTTTCACTATTAAGTACTTTTTGTTTACTTACAGCTCGGTCGAGGGCTGATCCCCTTGCGGGCACTGTGCGGCAAGAGTACCCTCCGAGGCAGGACCCTCTGGCGAAGATTTCTTCCCCCATTTGGAAACCTTTGTTTTCGGGCCTTCAGAGCTGGTCCTCTTCCTTCCCTGGGGAGAGGGAATTTCAGATTCTTCTCCCTGGTTATCCTCCTTCGCGGAGGCGCTAATTCCCCCGGTTTGGATGAATATTGAGTGAGGCCTGCTTTTAGCCTCTTTATTCCCCCCTTTATCTTCCCCTGAGGGTGCCTGATAAGGCACCGGCTCGAGCATTCTGGCTAGTACTGGATTTGCTGAGCCTTCCGGAAGGGGGGGAAACACCTAATCATTTTTGCCTTTGTTACGCAAACCTGGTCAAGGAGCGACTTTTCAGAATAATGTTATGATAAATAAAAAGACAATCTGTTCGGCCACGGAATTACTTACTTGGGTATCTGGGCGATTACAGCTCAGACCCACATCCTCGGTGGTGTCCGGACAATTTATTTGTGGTCCTAAGAACAATTTGTACATCTCTTCGAGCGTCATGCCGAGGAAGTGCTGAATAGTTCGCGGTCCTTCCGGGTTGAATTCCCACATACGGAGGGGTCGACGTTTGCAAGGCGGGACTCGACGAACTAGCATGACTTGCATTACCGTGACCAGGCTGACATCTCTCTCAAGGAGATCTCGGATGCGACTCGGCAATATTGGCACATCATTTACTGGCCCCCAGTTCAGCCCCTTGTTGATCCATGACGCCAGTTGTGGTGGGGGCCCGAGCGAAAGGCAGAGGCAGCTACCCACTTGGCACTTTGGGGAGCTGTGATATAAAACCACTCTCGTTGCCATAAACCGGACACCTCTGGGAAGGAACCCTCTGGCCACGGAACACCAGCATTTTTGCTTATTACGGCACCTCCGCACTCTAAGTGTCGCCCCTCGATCATCTTCGGCTTCACATTGAAAGTCTTGAGCCACAGGACGAAGTGTGGGGTAATGAGGAGAAAGGCCTCACACACGACGATGAACGACAAGATGTGAAGGAGGGAATCCGGGGCCAGGTCATGGAAATCCAGCCCATAATAGAACATGAGCCCCCTAACAAAGGGGATCCAGAGCGAGGCCTAGCTCTCGGAGGAAGTGAGAGATGAATACAATGCTCTCGCCGGGTTCGGGAGTGGGGATGACCTGCCCTCGAGCAGGCAGCCTGTGTGAGATTTCGAGGGTCAAATACCTGGCCTCTCTCATCTTCTTGATGTCTTCCTCTGCGACAGAGGAAGGCATCCACTGACCTTGAAGGTTGGATCTAGACATGGTTGAAGGTCCGAAGCGCCTGACCTAAGCCTTGGATGTTGGAACTCAAGGCGGGGGAAGGATTCGATTGAGTACAAGAGGGAGAAAAGGACAGGCCTTGGCCTCTTTATAAAGAGGGTGAATATCAAGCGTCCTCCTCGTGGCCATTTGGGACTTGCCTAAAATCGAGGAGTCATACCAACAGGCATGATTGGGTTACCCACGTCCGTATTGATCAGAATCCCGTAATAAGGGGGACACGATCTCTGCTTCGACAAGACGTGTCAAGAAAACTGCCTCACGATATGTGCAGTGTTGGTTGACAAAAACGGTTCGAATAATGACCGGGCCATGGCATGATGTCATGTTGCTAAACGTGTCAGCAGATTAGATTTGTGGAAATATTATCCTCTCTGTGGTGGTCTGTGGAATTTGTTTTGCAGAGCCGGACACTATCCTTGTGTTCAAAATCTTCTATGGAGTATCCGGAGGAAGAACCCGCCTTGTAATGCCGAAGACAAATCTGCGCGCCGGACTCATCGCCATTGAAGCCGGGTTCAGGGGCTACTGAGGGAGTCCTGGATTAGGGGGTCTCCAGACAGCCGGACTATATCCTTTGGTCGGACTGTTGGACTATGAAGATACAAGATTGAAGACTTCGTCCCGTGTCTGGATGGGACTCTCCTTGGCGTGGAAGGCAAGCTTGGCAATACGGATATTAGATCTCCTCCCTTGTAACCGACTCTGTGTAACCCTAGCCCCCTTCGGTGTTTATATAAACTGGAGGGTTTAGTCCGTAGGACAACAGACAATCATACCATAGGCTAGCTTCTAGGGTTTAGCCTCTACGATCTCGTGGTAGATCAACTCTTGTAATACTCATATCATCAAGATCAATCAAGCAGGACATAGGGTATTACCTCCACCAAGAGGGCCCGAACCTGGGTAAACATCGTGTCCCCCGCCTCCTGTTACCATCCGCCTTAGACACACAGTTCGGGACCCCCTACCCGAGATTCGCCGGTTTTGACACCGACACTCCCCCCTTTGCTCCTTTATATACGGGGGCAAGGGGGCACCTCTAGACACACAAGTTGATCTGTTGATCTCTCCCAGCCATGTGAGGTGCCCCCCTCCACTATAATCCATCTCGATCATATCATAGCAGTGCTTAGGCGAAGCCCTGCGTTACCGTCATCACGCCGTCGTGCTGACGGAACTATCCTGTGAAGCTCTGCTGGATCGGAGTTCGTGGGACGTCATCGAGCTGAACGTGTGCTGAACTCGGAGGTGCCGTGCGTTCGGTACTTGGATCAGTCGGACCGTGAAGACGTACAACTACATCAACCACGTTGTGCTAACGCTTCCGCTCTCGGTCTACGAGGGTACATGGACACACTCTCCCCTCTCATTGCTACGCATCACCATGATCCTGTGTGTGCGTAGGATTTTTCTTGAAATTACTACGTTCCCCAACAGTGGCATCCGAGCCAGGTTTATGCGTGGATGTTATATGCACGAGTAGAACACAAGTGAGTTGTGGGCAATATAAGTCATACTGCTTACCAGCATGTCACACTTTGGTTCGGCGGTATTGTTGGATGAAGCGGCCCGGACCGACATTATGCGTACGCTTACTCGAGACTGGTTTTACTGCCGTGCTTTACACACAGGTGACTAGCGGGTGTCAGATTCTCCAACTTTAGTTGAATCGAGTGTGGCTACACCCGGTCCTTGAGAAGGTTAAAACAGCACTAACTTGACAAACTATCGTTGTGGTTTTGATGCGTAGGTAAGAACGGTTCTTGCTCAGCCCGTAGCAGCCGCGTAAAACTTGCAACAACAAAGTAGAGGACGTCTAACTCGTTTTTGCAGGGCATGTTGTGATGTGATATGTTCAAGACAAGATGCTAAATTTTATTGTATGAGATGATCATGTTTTGTAACAAAGTTATCGACAACTGGCAGGAGCCATATGGTTGTCGCTTTATTGTATGCAACGCAATCGCACCATATAATTGCTTTACTTTACGCTATGCGATAGCAATAGTTGCAAAAGCAATAGTTGGTGAGACGACCATGTGATGACACATTGATAGAGATCAAAATGATGGAGATCATGGTGTCATGCCGGTGATGATATAGATCATGACGGTGTTTTGGAGATGGAGATCAAAGGCACAAGATGATGATGGCCATATCATATCACTTATATTGATTGCATGTGATGTTTATCCTTTATGCATCTTATTTTGCTTTGTTCGGCAGTAGCATTATAAGATGATCTCTCACTAAATTTCAAGGTATAAGTGTTCTCCCTGAGTATGCACCGTTGCTACAAATCATCGTGTCGAGACACCATGTGATGATCGGGTGTGATAAGCTATACGTTCACATACGACAGGTGCAAGCCAGTTTTGCACACGCGGAATACTCGGGTTAAACTTGACGAGCCTAGCATATGCAGATATGGCCTCAGAACACTGGAGACCGAAAGGTCGAGCATGAATCATATAGTAGATATGATCAACATAGTGATGTTCACCATTGAAAACTACTCCATCTCACGTGATGATCGGACATGGTTTAATTGATATGGATCACATGATCACTTAGATGATTAGAGAGATGTATATCTAAGTGGGAGTTCTTAAGTAATATGATTAATTGAACTTTAATTTATCATGAACTTAGTCCTGATAGTATTTGCATATCTATGTTGTAGATCAATAGCTTGCGATGTAGCTTCCCGTTTAATTTTGATATGTTCCTAGAGAAAAAAGATGTTGAAAGATGTTAGTAGCAATGATGCGGACTAGCTCCGTGATCTGAGGATTATCCTCATTGCTGGACAAAAGAATTATGTCCTTGATGCACCGCTAGGTGACAGACCAATTGCAGGAGCAAATGCACACATTATGAACGTTTGACAAAGCTCGGTATGATGACTACTTAATAGTTTAGTGCACCATGCTTTACGGCTTAGAACCGGGACTTCAAAATGTTTTGAATGCCATGGAACATATAAGATATTCTAAGAGTTGAAACTGGTATTTCATACTCATGCCCATGTCGAGAGGTATGAGACCTCTGACGGTACTTTACCTACAAGATGGAGGAGAATAGCTCAGCTAGTGAGCATGTGCTCAGAATGTCTGAGTACTACAATCACTTGAGTCAAGTGGGAGTTAATCTTCCAGATAAGATAGTGATTGACAGAGTTCTCTACTCACTATCACCAAGTTACTAGAACTTCATGATGAACTATAATATGCAAGGGATAACGGAAACGATTCCCAAGCTCTTCGTAATGCTGAAATCGATGAAGGTAGAATTCAAGAAAAACATCAAGTGTTGATGGTTGACAAGACCACTAGTTTCAAGAAAAGGGCAAAGGGAATAAAGGGAAACTTCAAGAAAAACGGCAAGCAAGTTGGTGCTCAAGGGAAGAAGCCCAAGTCTAAGACCTAAGCCTGAGACTAAGTGCTTCTAAAGCAAAGGGACTAGTTACTGGAAGCGGAACTGTCCCTAGATACTTGGCAGATAAGAACGATGGCAAAATGAACAAAGGTATATTTGCTATACATGTTATTGATGTGTACTTTACTAGTGTTTATAGCAACCCCTCGGTATTTGATACTAGTTCAGTTGCTAGATTAGTAACTTGAAACGGGAGTTGCAGAATGAACAGAGACTAGTTAAGGGTGAAGTGATGATGTGTGTTGGAAGTGGTTCCAAGAATGATATGATCATCATCGCCCACTCCCTATACTTTCGGGATTAGTGTTGAACCTAAATAAATGTTATTTGGTGTTTGCGTTGAGCATGAATATAATCTGATCATGTTTATTGCAATACTATTATTCATTTAAGTTAGAGAATAATTGATGTTCTGTTTACATGAATAAAACCTTTTATGGTTATACACCCAATGAAATTGGTTTGTTGGATCTCGATCGTAGTGATACACATATTCATAATATTGAAGCCAAAAGATGCAAAGTTAATAATTATAGAGCAACTTATTTGTGGCACTGCCGTTTGGGTCATATTGGTGTAAAGCGCATGAAGAAACTCCATGATGTTGGGTTTTGGAATCACTTGATTATGAATCAGTTGATGCTTGCGAACCATGCCTCATGGGCAAGATGACTAAGACTCCGTTCTCCGGAACAATGGAGCGAGCAATAAACTTGTTGGAAATAATACATATTGATGTATGTAGTCCGATGAGTGTTGAGGCTCGCGGCAGGGATCGTTATTTTCTGACCTTCATAGATGATTTGAGCAAATATGGGTATATCTACTTGATGAAACAAAAATCTGAAACATTTGAAAAGTTCAAAGAATTTCAGAGTGAAGTGGAAAATCATCGTGACAAGAAAATAAAGTTTCTATGATCTAATCGCGGAGACGAATATTTGAGTTACCAGTTTCATCTTCAATTAAAACAATGTGGAATAGTTTCACAAATTCGTGCCACCTGGAACACCACATCATAATGGTGTGTCCGAACATCATAACCGTACTTTATTAGATATAGTGCAATCTATGATGTCTCTTACCGATTTACCACTATTGGTTTTAGGGTTATGCATTAGAGACAGCTACATTCACGTTAAAAGGGGCACCATCTAAATCCGTTGAGACGACACCGTATGAACTGTGGTTTAGCGAGAAACCTAAGTTGTCATTTCTTAAAGTTTAGGGTTGTGATGCTTATGTGAAAAAGTTTCAGCCTGATAAGCACAAACCTAAATTGGGAAGGTGTGTCTTCATAGGATACCCAAAAGAAACTGTTGGGTACACCTTCTATCACATATCCGAAAGGCAAGATCTTTGTTGCTAAAGAGTGGATCTTTCTAGAGAAGAAGTTTCTCTCGAAAGAAGTGAGTGGGAGGAATGTAGAACTTGATGAGGTAATTGTACCTTCTCCCGAATTGGAAAGTAGTTCATCACATAAATCAGTTCTAGTGATCTCTACACCAATTAGTGAGGAAGCTAATGATGATGATCATGAAACTTCAGATCAAGTTACTACCGAACCTCGTAGGACAACCAGAGTATGGTCCGCACCAGAGTGGTATGGTAATCCTTTCTGGAAATCATGTTACTAGACCATGACAAACCTACAAACTATGATGAAGCGATGATGAGCCCAGATTCCACGAAATGGCTTGAGGCCATGAAATCTGAGATGGGATCCATGTATGAGAACAAAGTATGGACTTTGATTGACTTGCCCGATGATCGGTGAGTCATTAAGAATAAATGGATCTTCAAGAGGAAGACGAACACTGATAGTAGTGTTACTATCTACAAAGCTCGAATTGTCACAAAATGTTTTCGACAAGTTCAAGGTGTTAACTACGATGAGATTTTCTCACTTGTATCGATGCTTAAAAGTCTGTCCAAATCATGTTAGCAGTTGCCGCATTTTATGAAATCTGGTAAATAGATGTCAAAACTGCATTCCTTAATGGATTTCTTAAAGAAGAAGTTTTATATGATGCAACCAGAAGGTTTTGTCAATACTAAAGGTGCTAACAAAGTGACCAAGCTCCAGCGATCCATCTATGGACTGCTCCAAGCATCTCGGAGTTGTAATATATGCTTTGATAAAGTGATCAAAGCATATGGTTTTATACAGACTTGCGGTGAAGCCTATATTTACAAGAAAGTGAGTGGGAGCACTACAACATTTCTGATAAGTATATGTGAATGACATATTGTTGATTGAAAATAACATAGAATTTTCTGGAAAGCATAAAGGAGTGTTTGAAAAGAGTTTTTCAAAGAAAGACCTCAATAAAGCTACTTACATATTGAGCGTCAAGATCTATAGAGATAGATCAAGACGCTTGATATATTTGCAATGAGTGCATACCTTCACAAGATTTTGAACTAGTTCAAAATGGAACAGTCAGAGAAAGAGTTCTTTCCTGTGTTGCAAGGTGTGAAGTTGAGTAAAGACTCAAAACCCGACCACAGCAGAAAATAGAAAGAGAATGAAAAGTCATTCCCTATGTCTTAGTCATAGGTTCTATAAAGTATGCTATGCTATTTACCAGTCCTATTGTATACCTTAGCATGATTCGGGCAAGGGAGTACAATAGTGATCTAGGAGTAGATTACTGGACAGTGGTCAAAATTATCCTTAGAGGACTAAGGAAATATTTCTCGGTTATGGAGGTGATAAAAGAGTTTGTCATAAAGAGTTACGTTGATGCAAGCTTTTGACACCGATCTAGATGACTCTAAGTCTCGATCTAGATACGTATTGAAAGTGGGAGCAATTAGCTAGAGTAGCTCTATGCAAAGCATTGTAGACACAATTTTTTTGCAAAATACATACGGCTCTGAATGTGGCAGACCCGTTGACTAAATTACTCACAAGCAAAACATGATCACTCTTTGGGTGTTAATCACATAGCGATGTGAACTAGATTATTGACTCTAGTAAACCCTTAGAGTATTATTCACATGGAGATGTGAACTAATCACATAAAGATGTGAACTATTGATGTTAAATCACATGACGATGTGAACTAGATTATTGACTCTAGTGGAAGTGGGAGACTGAAGGAAAAATGCCTAGAGGCAATAATAAAGTTGTTATTTATATTTCCTTATATCATGATAAATGTTTATTATTCATGCTAGAATTGTATTAACCGGAAACTTAGTAAATGTGTGAATACATAGACAAACAAAGTGTCAGTAGTATGCCTCTACTTGACTAGCTCGTTGAATCAATGATGGTTATGTTTCCTAACCATAGACATGAGTTGTCATTTGATTAATGGTATCACATCATTAGACAATGATGTGATTGACTTAACCCATCCATTAGCTTAGCACGATAATCGTTTAGTTTGTTGCTATTGCTTTCTTCATGACTTATACATGTTCCTATGACTATGAGATTATGCAGCTCCCGAGTACCATAGGAACACTTTGTGTGCTACCAAACATCACAACATAACTGGGTGATTATAAAGGTGCTCTACAGGTGTCTCCGATGCTGCTTGTTGAGTTGGCATAGATCAAGATTAGGATTTGTCACTACGATTTTCGGAGAGGTATCTCTGGGCCCTCTCGGTAATGCATATCACTATAAGCCTTGCAAGCAATGCAACTAATGAGTTAGTTGTGAGATGATGCATTACGGAACGATTAAAGAGACTTGCTGGTAACGAGATTGAGATAGGTATTGAGATACCGACGATCGAATCTCGGGCAAGTAACATACCGATGACAAAGGGAACAACGTATGTTGTTATGCGGTTTGACCGATAAAGATCTTAGTAGAATATGTGGGAGCCAATATGAGCATGCAGGTTCTGCTAATGGTTATTGACCAGAGACGTGTCTCGGTCATGTCTATATAGTTCTAGAATCCGTAGGGTCCGCACGCTTAAAGTTCGGTGACGATCGGTATTATGAGTTTTTGTGTTCTGATGTACCGAAGGTAGTTCAGAGTCCCGGATATGATCACGGACATGACGAGGAGTCTCGAAATGGTTAAGACGTAAAGATCGATATATTGGATGGCTATATTTAGACACCGGAAGTGTTCCAGGTGGTTTCGGAGAAAACCGGAGTGCTGGAGGGTTAGCGGAACCCCCCGGCAGAAATAGTGGGCCTTAGTGGAGAGAGAGAGGGCTGCGCCCCCCTTTCCTTCTCCCTCTCCCCCTTCCTTTCCCCCTCCTAGTAGGAGTAGGAAAGAGGGGAGTCCTACTCCTACTAGGAGGAGGACTCCTCCTCCTGGCGCGCCTACAGGGGCCGGCCGGCCTCCCCCCTTTGCTCCTTTATATACGGGGGCAAGGGGCCACCTCTAGACACACAAGTTGATCTGTTGATCTCTCCCAGCCGTGTGCGGTGCCCCCCTCCACCATAATCCACCTTAATCATATCGTAGCGGTTCTTAGGCGAAGCCCTGCGTCAGTAGCATCATCATCACCGTCGTCACGCCGTCGTGCTGACGGAACTCTCCCATGAAGTTCTGCTAGATCGGAGTTTTGGGGACGTCATGAAGTTGAACGTGTGCTAAACTCGGAGGTGCCGTGCGTTCGGTACTTGGATCGGTCGGACCATGAAGACGTATGACTACATCAACCACGTTGTGCTAACGCTTCCGCTTTCGGTCTACGAGGGTACGTGGACACACTCTCCCCTCTCGTTGCTATGCATCACCATGATCCTGTGTGTGCGTAGGATTTTTTTTTTGAAATTACTACATTCCCCAACATGGGGAGTGTTCAATCTTATGATTTTTTTATAAAAGTGGGTTTGGAGAGATCATGACTTTAGTTGACGCTAATCCCACTATCGTGGAAGATTATAAAACTTTTATGCATGTGGATCATGAAGAGAGAATTTATATGATAGATGTATTGCTGAATTTGATTATGATCCTACATGTAATTATTATGAGAGACGATTATATGATTGTAGACATTTTCATGATACTATATTTATTTCTTCTTCCTTGCATGTGCTAGTTTTCACTTGCCTTGATAATTTGTTTGTTTATGAAATGCCTATGAATAGGAAGTATGTTAGACTTAAATAGGTTTGTCACCTATTTTATGATGCTCTCTTTGTGTTTAAATTATTATCTTTCATGTGAGCATCATTAAAATTATCAATGCCTTGCTAGGGACATTAGCGCTTGTTGGGAGGCAACTCAATGAATAATTTTTTTTTTCTGTTTTTGAATGTTGACACAATTATGCCGAGTAAATCATGTAGGATCATGTTGGGCGATAGTTGATTTGATCTTCTTGGAAAATAGAAACTTTTTCGCCCAGTAGAAAAATTGTTAAAAATCACAGAAGCGCGCTAAAATTCTGAATATTTTACACAAGATTGATATAAAAGTTGCCTACATTGTCCTAATTTTTCAGATTTTTTGGAGTTACAGAAGTATGGTCAAAGTCTAGATTACTACAAATTGTTCTGTTTTTGACAAATTCCGTTTTTGTAACATTGTGTGCTTATTTTGATGAATCTATGGATTTTATTGGGGGGTATAAGCCATGGAAAAGTTAGAATATAGTAGGTATAATGCAATAATAAAATATGAATGGGTTTGCAATAGTACTTAAAGTGGTGATTTGCTTTATTATACTAACGGATCTCACAAAGGTTTTATTGAGTTTTATGTGATTGATGTTTTCAAGTTTTGGGTCAGATCACGATGGATGAAGGATTATGGAGTGAAAAGAGCCTAAGCTTGGGGATGACCATGGCACCCCAAGGTAATATTCTAGGAGAACCAAGCAACTAAGCTTGGGGATGCCTTCGGTAATTTTACTTGGAGCTATATTTTTATTCGTCACATATCATGAGTTTTGCTTAGAGTGTCTTGTATTATATGAGTCTTTGCTTGTTTTGCTTTTTAGTTTGTCACAATCATCCTTGCTGGACACACCTATTTGAGAAAGCCATAATGATGCTATGATTTGTTAGAATTGCTCTCTGTGCTTCACTTAAATTTTTCGAGCTATGGAATTGCTCTAGTGCTTCACTTATATCTTTTTGAGCACGGTGGTTCTTTAATATATTTTTTGAAGAAATACTTTCATGCTTCACTTACATTATTTTGAGTGCTAGTAAATTTTTAAATAAATTATATCAGACTTCACTTATATTATTTTGAGAGATGAAATTTTTTATGCTCACGTTCTTCACTTAAATTTGTTTGAGAGCTTGTTATATAAGCAATGATAATATTGGAAATTAGTCCCGAAGTGATAGATATCCAAGAGGGATATAATAAAAACTTTCATGAAGATCATTGGACATTATGAACTTGATTATCTGTAAAAGTTTTGAGATATGATGATAGTAATATGTGAGTCATGTTGGTGAGTATTTATGCTTTAGTAAGAATGTTGGTGTTAAGGTTTGTGATTCCCTATGCAAGCACAAAAGTCAATAGTAATGCATTGAAATTAAATCCAACTTGTGGTGTATTATTCGGTGTTAGTTATGCTTAATGCTCGTTTATGAGAATTTTTGTTTCTTGGTTGGTTGCTTCTCAATCTTTTTGCTAGTCTTTTGGTGTACTAAGTATGAATACTACTTGTGCATCCAAAATCTTTAAACCCAGTTGTGCCATATGAGTCCACCATACCTACCTATATGCGGTATTTTCGTGCCGTTCCAAGTAAATTTGTATGTGCCAACTCTCATCTTAAAAATGAATTTCCTTTTTGTGTGCCCATACTGCTCATGAAGCGGCAAGGGGTGGCCAATATTTTTCCATGCTAGATGTGTTATTCTCAAGATGAGTGTTTATTCACTTGTCATTGCACGAGGGTGTGGCGGTAATAGGGATGCCCAGTCCCGAAATGAAAAAGAAATATACTTTATGTTGTCTAATAATAAATTCCTTGGAAAGTGTTGGTATGGAAGGCACCCATGGATACAGCTAGCCATGGTTTGTAAAAGAATGGTGCAAAAAAGGAATAAACTTTTTTATGTCTGGGAACCGCCTATGATGTATCTAGAATAGAAAGTATTGGGAATTACTCAATCGTTTTCATTGGTGGAAAAGTATGCCTCTCAAAATATTTTTATCTCTCAATTTAAGCTTTGAGCTCTGGCACCTCTACAAATCTCTGCTTCCCTCTACGGAGGGCCTATCTATTTACTTTATGCAAATTTTTATTTTTATTTGAGCCTCCATGATCATACTTATGCATTGAATGTAGCTAATATTCGAGTCTGTTTCATGAATGGATCAATGTATGAGCATGATGGGCTAGGGACAACTTTCTTTAGTATTGATATTTTGAAAGATATGGTTGCTAGTCGATATGCTTGAGTTTTGAAGTCCTCATGACAAATATATACTATTACTTTGAATCATCTAAAAGTCCAAATGTCCATGCTACAAAAGAAAAGAATATGTGATGAACATGTTACGCAGCATTCACATCAAAAATTCTATTTCTATCATTTACCTACTCGAGGACGAGTAGGAATTAAGCTTGGGGATGCTGATACATCTCCAACATATCTATAATTTTTTATTGTTCCATCCGGTTATATTATCATTCTTGGATGTTTTTCATTCATTTTATAGCAACTTTATATCATTTTTTGGAACTAACCTATTGACATGGTGCCCAGTGCCAGTAGCTATTTTTACTTGTTTTTTACTTCGCAGAATATCAGTGCCAAACGAAGTATAAATTCCACGAAACTTCTTCGAGACTTTTTTCTGCCCAAAAGACAATGTGGGAACCAAGGAAGTACCAGAGGGGAGGCTTGTGGGGCCCATAAGGCACTAGGGCGCGCCAGAGGCCGTTGACGTGCCCTGGTTGGTAGTGGGGCCCACAGGCCCCCTCTCCACCACCTCTCAGCTCTATAAAGACCCAAATATTCTAGAAACCCTAGGGGAGTCGACGAAAAACAATTCCAACCGCCACAAGTTCAAGAACCACGAGATCCAATCTGGAGCCCTTTTCCGGCACCTTGCCGGAGGGGAACACGTTCACGGAGGGGTTCATCATCCTCATTGGTGCTCCTTCAATGATGTGTGATTAGTTTACCATAGACCTACGTGTCCATAGGCAGTATCTAGATGACTTCTTCTCTCTTTTTGATTCTCAATACAACGTTCTCCTCGATGTTCTTGGAGATCTATTTGATGTAATGACTTTTTGAAGTGCGTTTGTTGGGATCCGATGAATTGTGAGTTTATGATTAGATCTATCTATGAATATTATCTGCATCTTCTTTGATCTCTTATATGCATGATTATTATAGCCTCGTATTTCTTCTCTGAAACTTTGGTTTGGTTTGGCTAACTAGATTGACTTTCATTGCAATGGGAACATGTGCTTTGTGATGGCTTCGATCTTGCGGTGCTCAATCTCAGCGACAGAAGGAGAAATGACACGCATGTATCGTTGACATTAAGGATAAATACATGGGGTCTATTCCTACATGAATAGATCTTGTCTACATCATGTCATCGTTCTTATTGCATTACTCTGTTTCTCCATGAATTTGATACACTAGATGCATGATGGATAACAGTCGATGTCTGGAGTAATAGTAGTAGATGCAGAATCGTTTCGGTCTACTAATCTTGGACGTGATGCCTATATACATGATCATTGCCTTGAATATCATCATGATTATTTGCTCTTCTATCAATTGCCCAACAATAATTTGTTTATCCACCGTATGCTATTTTCTCGAGAGAAGCCACTAGTGAAATCTACGGCCCCGGCGTCTATTTTCTATCATATTGTTTTCAGATCTATTATTCCAAAAATCGAAAAATACCTTACTGCACTTTTATTTATTTATTTTATTTTGTGTTTTTGCTAGATCTATTTATCCAATCTCATACAATTTAATCTATCTCAATACCGAGGAGGGATTGGCAACCCCTCTTACGCACTAGGTTGCAAGTATTTGTTATTTGTGTGCAGGTACTATTTACATAGTGTTGCTCAGTTCTTCTACTAGAATGATAACCTTGGTTTCATAACTGAGTGAAATACTTACCGTTGTTGTGTTGTATCATCCTCTCCTCTTCGGGGAAATACCAACACAGATACAAGCAATCAAGGAGGAGCTTTAAAATATCCTCACTTCCCATTACGACCTCAAGACCGCGGCCCGGACGGATCGCGGGGTGCTCCAGCAATTGGAGAAAATCACCTTGGGTAAGCAATACTTATTGCAGTGTGTGTGTTTAGTGATAACCCACAAGTATAGGGGATCGTTTGTAGCCTTTTTTGATAAATAAGTGTGTCGGACCCAACGAGGAGCTAAAGGTAGAACAAACATTCCCTAAAGTTCAATCGATCACCGATACAACTCCACGCACACTTGACGTTTGCTTTACCGAAAACAAGTATGAAATTAATTTGCAAGAATAATACTATAAGTAATTTGCGAGAATAAAACAATGAATAAATTGCGAGATAATAAAAGTGGATAGCTTTTGTCAATAAGAAAGCCATTTGTCCCTAGGCAATTGATAACTAGAGCGGTAATCATTCTTGCAATTTACATGAGGGAGAGGCATGAGCTAACATACTTTCTCTACTTGGATCATATGCACTTATGATTGGACCCCAACAAAGAATCCGCAACTACTAAAGATCATTAATGCCGTGAAACCCAACTATGTCATTAAGTATCAAGTCCTCTTTACTCCCATACGCAACAACCCACTTATCCGTGTTTAGGCTTCTGTCACTCCCGCAACCGACAATAAGCGAATCCTGAACATATTGCAACACCCTACAGCGGGGACCCCTCTATTTGCATGACACGGAGGGCACCATAGGACAGCACCATAAATAAAATATACAATCATACCAACCAAGATCACAATTAACCCATCGGACAAAACGGATCTACTCAAACATCATAGGATAACCACATATCATTGTGAAATAATATATAGTGTTGAGCACCATGTTTAAGTAGAGATTACAACAGGGAGAAGGGGTGTTACACCGCTGCATAGAGGGTGAGAGAGTTGGTGATGACAGTAGCAAGATTGTTGATGTAGATCACCGTCCCGATCCTTGCCCCGGCGGCGCTCTGGCGTCACCGGTAGAGAGGGAGAGAGAGCCCCCCTTCTTCTTCTTCTTCTTCTTCTTCTTTCTTGGCATCCCCCTAGATGGGAGGAGAGTTCCCCTCTAGTCCATGGCCTCCATGGCGGTGGAGGGGCGGGAGCCCCTCCGATATTGTATCTCCCTCTTTGTTCTCCTCTGTTTCGCGTTCCTGTTTTCTCACCCTCCACCATTTCTTGAATTCCTGGAGATCTGTATCTCCGATTGTGCTGAAATGTTTACATGAATTTTTTTCATAAATTATCTTTCTTGGTCCTGAAGAAGGGCCCCAACTGACTTACAGGGAGGGCAAAAGACACCTGGGCGCGCCAGGGGGTGCCCGGCGCGCCCTGGTGGGTTGTGGAGGTCGTGGGCCTATGTTAGCGTTGATTCCACCTCCCAAAAATCACATATATTCCAAATTAATTCTCCATAAATTTTTATCGCGTTCAAACTTTGTTTGATATGGATTTTCTGCCAAGCAAACAACATGCAACAAACCCTCACGCAATAAATCATATAAAATGTTGCCAAAAGTATGTGAAAGTTGTATAATATTGGCATGAAACAATCAAACATTATAGATACGACGGAGATGTATCAGCATCCCCAAGCTTAATTCCTGCTCGTCCTCAAGTAGGTAAACGATAAAGAAGATAATTTTAGATGTGGAATGCTACCTAACATAATATTGATCATATATCTAATCATGGCATGAATATTAAGACATAAGTGATTCAAAGTAATAGTCTATAACTTGACATAAAGACATTAAAAATGAGGCATCCCAACAAACAATTGTGTCTTTCAAAATATCAACGCTAAAGAAAGCTATCCCTACAAAATCATATAGTATTATCATGCTCTGTCTTCATAACACAAAGTATTTATCATGCACAACCCTGATGACAAGCCGAGCAATTGGTTCATACTTTTTAACGCGCTTCATCCTTTTCAACCCTCACGCAATACATGAGCGCAAGCCATGGATATAGCACTACGGGTGGAATAGAGTTTGACGATAGGGGTAAATATAGAGAAGAGAAAGAAGTAAGAAAGTTTCACATTGACGCGGCTGACCAACGGGCTATGGAGATGCCCATCAATTGATATCAATGCGAGCAATAGGGATTGCCATGCAACGAATGCACTAAGAGCTATAAGTGTATGAAAGATCAATATGAAAACTAAGTGGGTGTGCATCTAACTCTATAATGATAAATTCCCACTAGTATATGAAAGTGACAACATAGGAGACTCTCGATATGAAAAACATGGTGCTACTTTGAAGCACAACTATGGAACTAGCATGCCCCTTCTCTCTTTTTATTTTTTCTCTCTCATTGTCAGGAGTCTCATCTTGACTTGTGGGGGAATCATAGTCTCCATCATCCTTTACTCACTAGGGCAATGCTCTAAAAATGAATAATGATGATCATCACACTTCTATTTACTTATAACTCAAAAGAAATAAAAATTACAACTCGATACCTATAACAAAGTATGACTCTATATGAATGCCTCTGGTAGTGTACCAGGATGTGCAATGATCTAGCATAACAACGATATCAAAAAACCGACAAGCCATGGAAATATCATGCTAGCTATCTTACGATCATGCAAACCAATATGATAATGAATGCTCAAGTCATCAAAACGGAAGCGGTGGAAGTTGCATGGCAATATATCTCGAAATGGCTATGGAAAGGCCATAATAAGTAGGTATGGTGGCTGTTTTAAGGAAGATATAATAAGGCTTATGTGTAATAGAGCATATCATATCACGGGGTTTGGATGCACCTGCGAAGTTTGCACCACATCTTGAGGTGAGAAAGGGCAATGCACAGTACCGTAGAGGCTAGCAAATTGCGAAAAGGTAAGAGTGCGTATAATCCATGGACTCAGATTAGTCATAAAGAACTCATATACTTAATGCATAAGTTTATTAGCCCTCAAAGCAAAGTACTACTACGCATGCCCCTAGGGGGATAGATTGGTAGGAAAAGACCATCTCTCGTCCCCGACCGCCACTCATAAGGAAGACAATCAATAATAAATCATGGTCCAACTTCATAGCATAACGAGAGACTATACATGCATGCTTTGGGAATCACAAACCTTAACACCAATATTCTTACTAATCACAACCATTTACTATTACCTCCCACATATTACATCTCTATATCGCAAAACTATTGCAAGGAATCAAACATGTCATATTCAGTGATCCACAAGTTTTATGTAGGATTTCATGACTAACCATGCAAATGACCAATTCTTGATGACTCTCTAAATAGATATAAGTGAGGCACGAGAGTTTAATTATTTCTACAAAAGACCATGCTCTAATAAATATAAGTAAAGCTAAAGAGCATTCTACAAACAACGGTTTTCTATGTCAAGAGAAACAGGAATTCCAAACTTCAAATGATATAAGTGAACCACACGAAGCATTCTATAAAGCCATACTCAAAAGATATAAGTGAAGTGCAATGAGCATTCTATAAATCAACCATGGACTATCTCATACCATCATGGTGCATAAAATAAAAATGAAAACTAAACAAAAAATACGCTCCAAAATTTACACTTATCACGTGAATGAAACGAAGACGAAAACATACCAATACTTGTTGAAGAAAGATGGGATGCCTTCCGGGGCATCCCCAAGCTTAGAAGCTTGAGTCTCCTTGGATATCTACTTGGAGTGCCTTGGGCATCCCCAAGCTTGAGCTCTTGCCTCTCCTCCTTCTCTTCGTATCGAGACCTCCTCGAACTTTGATCACTTCATCCACACAAAACTCAACAGAAACCTCGTGAGATCCGTTAGTATAATGATGCAAATCACTACTCTAAGTACTGTTGTAAACCAATTTATATTTTCTTTTTTTCATTGTAGCTACTATAATATAAGTTTTCTATGGCTTATACCACCGATAGAATCAATAGTTTCATCAAAACAAGCAAAACAATGCATCAAAAATAGAATGTGTCTTAAATAGGACAGCCTGTAGCAATATGAACATCTACCATACTTCTGGTACTCCAAAAACTCTGAAAAATTAGGAAAAAAACAATTAGTATAGAAATAATGTGGAAAAAGTTTCAGAATCTTTTGATGTTCCAGTAAAAAATGTAAAATACAGCCAAAGTTTCTGTTTTTACACCGCATATACCAACAAGCAATCTAATTATCCTAAAGGCAAATCTTGGCACATTATTTTTATAATACAATGGATTTGTACAAGGGGATAATTATTTTTGTGAGAAACTTCCACGAAAATTTACATTGTTTCCATGAGCATGAACACATATGTTCAAGGTCGACCCTCACTTCTCCAATGCATCACCTTTCAATCGCTTCTCTTTTGTTGAAAAGTTTTAGGTTCCCCTCTATATTTTTTCAGTTTTTAAACTTTATAAAAGCACTCAAAATAAATAAATGACTCTCTAAAACTTCCGGGTTGTATCCCTAGCAGCGCTTTCTTTAAAGCCATTAAGCTACGCATAAAGTGCTCAAGTAATGAATCCACCCGGATCCCAAGGTATATCAAAGCCAATTTTAATTAACAATGATCTGGCTTTTAGTACTGAGCACAAAGCAACATATATCATGCAATGACAAAGTCTAACTCTCTTCCTATGCATCTTCATGTCATAAAAGAACAATTCGTGCACAAAAAGTAAAGGCCAATACATAGCATAAGCAGTTTCTTGCAATTTTTTCATGTTGGAAACATAGAGAGGTGGAGATATAGTTCCTTTCTCATAATAATTGCAAGTAGGAGCAGCAAGCACATGCATATTATATTCATCAAAATCATCATGTGTAATGGTAGAATGCAACCCATCAATATAATCCTTAATAAGTGCAAACTTATCCGATATAGTGTAGTTTGGAGAATTCAAAAAGATAATAGGACTATCATGTATGGGCGCAATAGCAACAATTTCATTCTTAACATAAGGAACAATAGCAAGTTCATCTCCATAAGCATAATTCATATTGGCATCATGGACACAAACATAGCAAGCATCAAGTTCATTAAAAAGGGATATTTCAAAAGAATCAACGGGATCATAGCAATTATCATAGCATTCATCTTTCGGTAAGGACAAAGGGACATTAAACAATGTATGAGTTGGAGGGTTACTCTCATTAGAAGTTGGGAACGGGTAGCTAATCCGCTCTACCTCGTTTTGTTCTTCGCTCTACTCATCATCTTTTTCATCCAATGAGCTCATAGTTTCATCAATTTCTTCTTCCATAGACTCTTGCAAAATATTAGTCTCTTCTGGGACAGCAGAGAAGTCCTCAATATATGGTTTAATATATGCATTAGAAGAATAATTTTCATAGAAATATTTAAGTATGGCAAAAAAATATTTGTAAAGAGTAGCATCATACTTTTCAATGAAAGAATAAATTTCATAAACACCCTTAAAAGCAACAAATTTTTCAATTTGTTCAATATCATAATAATTATAAACACCCTTGGCATAAGAAGATAAAATTCCATTATCCTTAAACTCACATTGGAAGGGAATGTGTTTTTTAGGGTCTGTAAAACAACAAGTAAAATCATGCATTTTGCATAAACTCAAAGCATAACAATACAAACTATTAATATGATGCATAAAAATTTCCCTTTTTGATATAAGCGGTGTCGCACAAAATAAGCATGCTCATTTAATGATTTTCCATCAACTAAGCTAGTTGGGCTTTCAGCATGAGCACATAGGGATCCGAGATGATCCAAGTAGAAAGCTTCAGCGGTATGATATATTTTGGGTGATTCTTCGAACATTGGTTTAGTAGGTACAACTAATTTTTTTGTATTTTACGTTTCCTACCCATAACTAGAGATAGAAAACAAGAGCACAAAATAAAAACTACTTAGCGATAAAGCAAACAAGCACACACGAGAATATTCACCCCACGCTATTGCTACCCGGCAACGGCGCCAGAAAAAGGTCTTGATAACCCACAAGTATAGGGGATCGTTTGTTGCCTTTTTTGATAAATAAGAGTGTCAAAACAAACGAGGGGCTAAAGGTAGAACAAAAATTCCCTCAAGTTCTATCGACCACTAATACAACTCTATGCACACTTGATGTTTGCTTTATCGAAAACAAGTATGAAACTAATTTGCAAGAATAATACCACGAGTACTTTGCGAGAATAAAACTACAAATAAATTGCGAGATAATAATAGTGGATAGCTTTTGTCAATAAGAAAGTCATTTGTCCCTAGGCAATCGATAACTAGAGCGGTAATCATTCTTGCAATTTTACATGAGGGAGAGGCATGAGCTAACATACTTCCTCTACTTGGATCATATGCAGTTATGATTGGACCCCTAGAAAGCATCCGCAAAACTACTAAAGATCATTAGGGTCATGAAACCCAACGATAGCATTAAGTCTCAAGTCCTCTTTACTCCCATACGCAACAAACCACTAATCCGTGTTTAGGCTTCTGTCACTCCCGCAATCGACAATAAGCGAATCATGAACATATTGCAACACCCTACAATAGGGACCCCTCCATTTGCGCGACACGGAGGGCACCATAGGACAACACCATAAATAAAATATACAATCATACCAACCAAGATCATGATTAACCCATAAGACAAAACAGATCTACTCAAACATCATAGGATAACCACATATCATTGGGAAATAATATATAGTGTTGAGCACCATGTTTAAGTAGAGATTACAGCGGGGAGAAGGGGTGTTACACCGCTGCATAGAGGGGGAGAGAGTTGGTGACAACGGTAGCAAGATTGTTGATGTAGATCGCCGTCCCGATCATTGCCCCGGCGGCACTCCGGTGCCACCGGGAGAGAGCCCTCCTTCTTCTTATTCTTCCTTGGCCTCCCCCTACATAGGAGAAGAGTTCCCCGTCTGGTCCATTGCCTCCATGGCAGTGGAGGGGCGGGATCCCCTCCGAGATTGGATCTCCCCCTCTGTTCTCTTCTGTTTCATGTTAATGTTTTCTGGCCCTCTACTGTTTCTTAAATTACCGGAGATCCGTAACTCTGATTGCGCTGAAATTTTTACATGATTTTTTCATAAATTATCTTTCTTGCGCCCGAAGACGGGCCCCATCCGACTTACATGGAGGGCACAAGACACCTGGCCGTGCCAAGGGGTGCCGGCACGCCCTGGTGGGTTGTGGAGCCATGGGCCTCCATTTGTGTTGATTCCAGCTCCCAAAAATCACATATATTCTGAAATAATTCTCCATAAATTTTTATCGTGTTTGGACTTTGTTTGATATGGATTTTCTGCGAAATAAAAAACATGCAACAAACAGGAACTAGCACTGGGCACTTGATCAATAGGTTAATCCTATAAATCATATAAAATGTTACCAAAAGTATGTCAAAGTTGTATAATATTGGCAACAAAGCATGCGTCAAAAGTATGCCAATGAAGATCTATAATTTGGCAACAAAGCATATGTCGAGCTCACCCAGTTGGGACATTCCACCGAAGTTTTCGGGGATCTCCCACAAAGCGTGGCGAGTTGACGGGTCACGAGGTGGAGAAGGCCTTCTGGGGGCATGTCCCAGGGTCTCTGTCATCGCAGCTGATGAACAATCGAATGAAAAAGTTGGTGGAGCTACTCCACATGGCGAGACCAGCCTTCAAGATCCTAGCATCGCACAGTCGCCTACCGACACTACTGCAGGATAGTCCAAACGTGACACTCCAATCAGATACCCCTTGACGAAACTGTGTGCGATGCACTAATCGCAAACGTCATGTAAAAAGACCGTCAAAAAGAAACAAAATGTTTGCAATGGCGAAGACATCCAACATGATTCATATTATAGTTGCATGTGCGATGGATGGCACACAGTTCACTCAAAGGAACTGTTTGCGATGAGCATAATAGCAGAAATGGTTAGACATCTGAAGGTGTGTGCGATATTGATACGTCTCCAATGTATCTATAATTTATGAAGTATTCATGCTATTATATTATCAATCTGATATGTTTTATATGCATTTATATGCTATTTTATATGATTTTTGGGACTAACCTATTAACCTAGAGCCCAGTGCTAGTTTTCTGTTTACCCCTTGTTTTTGAGTATTGCAGAAAAGAAATACCAAACGGAGTCCAATGGACGTGCCAATTTTTAATGATTTTTTATGGACCAAAAGAAGCCCTCGGAGTAAAATAGTTGGGCCAGAAGAGTCCTGAGCCGTCCACGAGGGTGGGGGCACGCCCCACCCCCCTGGGCGTGGGCATGGGCCCCTATCTCGTGGATGACTCGGAGACCCCCCCCCCCCGACGTGAAATCGATGCCAAAAATTCCTATAAATATAGAAACCCCTAGAAAATAACCTAGATCAGAAGTTCCGCCGCCACAAGCCTCTATAGCCACGAGAAATCAATCTAGGCCCTCTCGGGCACCCTGCCGGAGGGGGCAATCATCACCGGAGGATATGGAGGAGGATCCCGGAGGGGCCATCATCACCATGAAGGCCAAGGACTAGAGGGAGAACCTCTCCCCATCTAGGAGGAGGCCATGGAGGAGGAATCACAAGGGGGAGAACTTCTGCTCCTCTCTGTTAGTGGCACCGGAGTGCCATCGAGAGGGGAATCATCGCTGCTGTGATCATCTTCATCAACATCACCATCATCATCACCCTCAAATCTTTTACATCGTCCACTCTCCCGCGCCCCGTCGTAATCCCTACTTGAACATGGTGCTTTATGCCACATATTATGATCCAATGATGGGTTGCCATCCTATGATGTTTTGAGTAGATATCCTTTGTCTTTGGGTTGATTGATGATTTAGATTGGTACGAGTTGTATGTTTTATTTTGGTGCTATCCTATTGTGCCCTCCGTGTCGCGCAAGCGTGAGGGATTCCCGTTGTAGGGTGTTGCAATACGTTCATGATTCTCTTATAGTGGGTTGCTTGAGTGACAGAAGCATAAACCCGAGTAAGGGGGTTGTTGCGTATGGGATAAAGGGGACTTGATGCTTTAAGGCTACTAGTAGTCAACCTGTGCATTCGCACGTGCTAGCCTACAAAGTCGAGTGAGAATTAGAATTATATGTCCTAATCAATTTAAATTCAACAAGTGGCCTGTTTGGACGGCCTAGTTCTTATAGTTCCCCCGTTACAATTTACATTGATATTAGGTTTTTTATAAATCAAAATTTTATAGAGAACAATGTGAAAGTTTACAATAAAAAATATGTATAGATGATGTGAAAATATATTCAGTGAGAAATCTATATATTGATATGGTATTGCAGACATTAATAATATTTCCTATAAATGCAGTCAAAGTTCAGAAAGTTTGAGTTAAGACAATGTTAACATGGAAGGTAAAATCAAAATGAGTGATTAATTATTTGTTAGATATTTGAACGAAATGATTTAGTGTCTATAATATAATAACTAAGACACTTAAAAGTTAGTTATAGTACTATATCTTCTTAATATGTTCAAGTAATATCTTGCTTTACAATAATCATTATCTCACACTTTCTTTGATAAATTATGCTAGCAATGGTACATAGATATAAATGCTGGTAATAGTACAAATTTTACAAACAAAATAGCATTCAAGAATTGAACATAAAAATGACATACTTGGTAAATATGCGACACTGTGCAATTTAGCTTTATAGAAATTTTCAATTGCGAAATTAGTTTTTTCTTCTTCAACACTATGCAAGTTGCTGTGCACATCACTTCTCTCTGCTTTGTATGTACAAAAATATTTATATATGCAACAGAATAAGAAATGTGACTCTAATTGTAAGGAATTCATAACATCTTTTTTTATTTCCATGGCTCCGAGGATGTCAAAATCCCCCATTAAAATGAAGAATCAAAATGACATCTTAATAGATTAATTTATGTAGTAGATTTTTCTAACATTGACAATTAATGTTCATCTACCAAACTTTGTGATAAATTCTTCACGAATTTGGTTAGTCTAATCTTCTCCATACACCAAGTTCAGAACTTAATGTGTCAAATCATGTAAATTCCATGACTTGCATGTGTTTCGTTGATCTGTCCTATATAAGTACATAATACATCGATGTCTTATAAATGAAGATTTGTTAATATATTACCAAAGGTGTAAATCATGTTGACAATTACAATGTACAGATTTTAACCATCCGAAGAACCATGATGCTTACCTGAAACTTTGGTCCAACCAAAAGATTTAGTATGCTTTCACTTTTGACCAGAATGAAAGTAGTTGCCAACAAAATCTAAATATTTGCAATCATGTCTACCATAATTATTGCATCATATATATCACACTATCTAGTACTCTTTTGAGACAGAGGAATACTACAAAGGTAGAGAATAGAGATTTTTAATTTAAAGGAAATATTGTGAAAATTCAATCTGTAAATTGTACTGTATCGTATTTTTTCGACTGTACCTGCTGTAGTCTACCCCTCACAGATCAACCAACACATACTTCGGTTCATGCATATATATATATATATATATATACACGCTTGCATAAATGCATGTATTGCATACATTGAAATTGCTATGTACATTATGGTTGCATACCTCAAGTGCATGTATGACGTCCTGATTTTCCTGGTCTATTGAACTGAACGGTGACAGGTGTGGTTTGCAGAACAACGCGTCCGGCAGCACTGCCCTAAACAATCCCAGGTTGTCATGCCCCTTAGGTCCAGACTGCTAGGCCTCCGTTGCTTTCCCGGGCTATAATTTTTTTATGTAATGTATATACCATTCTGTAAAAATGGAAGAAATGGAATTACCACTAATTAAAACTCGGAAAAAATAGAAAAATAAGTATGAGAAGTGAAACATCTCGTACCATCTTGAGCGATCTCAATTTTCAAAGCAGTTTTTCTCCTCAAATGATACAATAGCATAGGCTGGACGTACAACTGTTTTGGGGATTTTTGTTCCGACTCCATCATAGGCCGCTCCTGTCCGTTGCTGATGTGCAGAACACAGAACCAAAGAATGCACATCGATCGTCTAACCTGGAAATTGGATGCCACACCATTCGTTTGTCCCAGCAAGATCCATGGGTACTAGTTCGCGTGTGTGGCCTGTAGCCCTGTACAATATGTTCGTGTGCCTCTCTCGTATCTATTTTCTCCTTATCCTCTCGTTGAGTCATTCTGCCATGCAGCGACATACAGGGTATACTCTCACCATGTGGGCCTTACCTAGGCCTCCGTCTAAGTGGTAACGGCCTGCCGTTACGGCACTGCAACTGGGTTGAACACGTCCGTGTACTTTTGATTGATCATGGCCATCGGTATCATCAATGCAATTCCACGCTAGCCTCCCAGCCTCAATTTGATCTGCCACATGTGTGCTTAAGGAATAAATTAATTGAGTTAATGAATTCTCGTGTATTTCACATATAGCCGATCAAACCAACTTGATTCAATTACCTTGATTTTTTCAGCAGGTGAAGGAAAGTAGAGCCCCCAACAACTAATCTCCTAGCTGATCTCTGTATATTAAGTTATACGTGATGCAGGTAGCTAGATGCATGCATGCTTTTATCCATCTGATTATCATAAGCAGAGTAAGCTGGGTATCAAGGGAACATAATTAAGGATGTGTGGGTGGGAGGAATCAAGGGAACCTTGCTCCATCCTACGGCCTCTATGTTGTTGCATGCAGAACACCATGATGTTCTAATCTAGAGACATACAACAGAGAATCGTCAGTTGTCGGTCGCTACGACGGCGTCGTGCATGACGCCTAAGGAGAAGAGCGTCTATATGAGGCTATCGGCTCATATATAGATCATACATGGTAATACTACTTGGTAATTAGCAGAGACATACGTATGGCATGATGCATACTGCATATTTATAGACGTACCAGAACATACTTATATGGTGTACCTGGCTCGCTAGCTAGCTAGATGAAAGAAGAAAGATGAAAGAAGAGAGAAGAGAGAAGAAGGCACATCCATCCATGCCATGGTCTACCCTTGATCGATCAATTTTGATGTGTACCTGACTTGCTAGCTAGCTAGCTAGATGAAAGAAGAAAGAAGATAGAATAAGGCTCATCCATCCATGCCATGGCGTACCCTTGATCGATCAATTTTGATTTGCTGGATTGCAATAGAAGGCATGGGGCAGCCATGGCGGCGGCGTACATAGGGCGTGATGAGAAGAGCACCTCTAGAACGATCTATTTTGTTTGGCTGAAGATGCGTTGGAGATCAACCAATCGTTGGTGAGATCGTTTTTTCTTTTCTTTTGGTGACCTAGAGATATTGGGAGAGGGAAGTCGTGAGAGATTGGGATAGGAAGATTTTTTTTTCTTTTCAGGACCTAGAGATATTGGGAGAGGGGAGTCGTGAGAGATTGGGAGAGAAGGAGAGCGCACATATTACGTCAAGATTTGTACGATTAATCTACACCATAATAACTCGGCCCCACCAGATAATCGGCTCCTAATTACTGATTAACAGATTAACGGCTCCTAATTACTAATTAACGTGGTAATTTTTAGGGAGTCTCTAATTAGTATAGGTATAGATAGATGGTTGGGTTTTACCTTAATGATCTTTAGTAGTTGCGGATGCTTGTTAGAGTTCCAATCATAAGTGCATATGATCCAAGAAGAGAAAGTATGTTAGCTTATGTCTCTCCCTCATATGAAATTGCAATGACGACCACCGGTCTTGTTAACGATTGCCTAGGATAATTCCGCACACCGACCCATCATTATTCCACACTCGCTATTTATAATATTTATTAATATATTCTAACTTTATGATAATAGCACATACTTTTATATTTTAGCTCTCTGATATCATACAAAGTTATCCTCTTCATACCCACAACGTACTTTTATTTCCCGTTTCTAGTTGGAACCAAACGTTCGGTCTACGTAGAGTTGTATTAGTGGCAGATAGAGCTTGAGAGAATATTGATCTTACCTTTAGCTCCTTGTGGGTTCGACACTCCATACTTAACACTTCAACCTTTGGTAATTGCTACGATGATTCCCTGCACTTGGGGATTATCAAGCTCTTTTCTGGCGCCGTTGCCGGGGAGCAATAGCGTGGGGTTGATATTCTCGTGTGTACTTGTTTGCTTTCTTAACTAAGTAGATTTTGTTTTTTGTTTTTTGTTTCTATTTAGTTGTGGGTGAAACATACAAAAAAATTAAAGAATGAAAATACAAAAAAAATTACTTGCCTCTCATACCTAAAAAGTTTTTCAATAAGAGAAGTGATTGGAAGGTTGTGCATTGGAGATGTGAGGGTCGACCTTGAAGACTTGTGTTCATGCTCATGGAAAAAATGTAAAAAATTTCATGGAAGCTTCTCTGAAAATAATTATGCCCTTGTATATATCCATTGTATTATAAAAAATAATGTGCCAAGCCTTGGTTTTAGGATGATTAGATTGCTTGTTTACTTTGTGCAGTACAAAAACAGAAACTTTGGCTACAGCGCGTGATTTTACATTTTTTTACTGGAAACTCAAATGGGTCTAAAACGTTTTGCACATTACTTTTGTACAAATTGTTTAAATTGTCATACTTTTTAGAATTTTTTGGAGTTACAGAAGTTTACTAAACTTTTAGATTACTACAAACTGTCCTATTTTAGACAGATTCTGTTTTCTATGAGTTGTTCGCTTATTTTGATGAATCTATGGGTAGTATCGGGGGGTATGAACCATGGTGAAGTTGGAATACAGTAGATATAGTTCTAATATGAAATTGGAATAATTTTTCAATGGTACCTAAAGGTAGTGATTTGCTTTATTTACACTAATGGATCTCCCAAAGTTTTTGTTAAAGTTTTGTGTGGATGAAGTGTTCGAAGATCGAGGAACTATCAGTATGAGAAGAATAAAGTGTGGCAAGAGCTCATGATTGGGGATGCCCAAGGCACCCCAAGTAAATATTTCAAGGATACTCAAGCATCTATGCTTGGGGATGCCCCGGTTGGCATCCCATCTTTCTTCTTCAACAATTATCGGTATACCTCGGTTTTTGTTTTGTTCACATAATTTGTGTCCTTTGTGGTTTTGTTTTTCCTTTAAGAACTATGCTAGTATGAGATAGATTTTTATTGATTTATAGAATACTTCATGTGCTTCACTTATATCTTTTAAGTATGATCTTATAGAATTGCTCTTTGTGCTTCACTTAAATCTTTTGAGTATGATTTTATAGAATGCTTCGTGTGCTTCACTTATTTATTTGAGCTTGGATATTGGTTAGTCTATATTAATTGTAGGATTCGCCATGAACTTCACTTATATCTTTTGGAGTATGAATCATACTATCATCTAAAGTGGATTTAGAAGAAGGTTGCTCCCACTATTCTGAATGAGAAGAATTTTTCTTATGTGAAGACTAGTAAAATTTGTATGCTTGTAGATCATGAAAAGAATGCTTTATGTGATGGTTATATTGTTGAACTCATTCTTGATGCTACTAAAAATTATTATGAGGGGGGAATATATGCTTGTAGGAGTTGCAATAATATCAAGTTTCCTCTCTATGTGCTTAAAGTTTTGAAGTTATACTTGTTTTGCCTTCCCATGCTAGCTGATTCTTGTTCCCATAAATTGTGTGCTCACAAAATCCCTAGGCATAGGAAGTGGGTTAGGATTAATGTGTTAGTCATATTCTTCATGATGCTCTCTTTATGTTTCAATTCTTATCTTTTACGTGAGCATCATTGAAATCCCTACTTGAACATGGTGCTTTATGCCACATATTATGATCCAATGATGTGTTGCCATCCTATGATGTTTTGAGTAGATATCCTTTGTCTTTGGGTTGATTGATGATTTAGATTAGTACGAGTTGTATGTTTTATTTTGGTGCTGTCCTATTGTGCCCTCCGTGTCGCGCAAGCGTGAGGGATTCCCGCTATAGGGTGTTGCAATACGTTCATGATTCGCTTATAGTGGGTTGCCTGAGTGACAAAGCATAAACCCGAGTAAGGGGGTTGTTGCGTATGGGATAAAGGGGACTTGATGCTTTAAGGATATGGTTGGGTTTTACCTTAATGATCTTTAGTAGTTGCGGATGCTTGCTAGAGTTCCAACCATAAGTGCATATGATCCAAGAAGAGAAAGTATGTTAGCTTATGCCTCTCCCTCATATGAAATTGCAATGACGACCACCGGTCTTGTTAACGATTGCCTAGGATAATTCCGCACACTAACCCATCATTATTCCACACTCGCTATTTATAATATTTAGTAATATATTCTAACTTTATGATAACAGCACCTACTTTTATTTTTTTAGCTCTCCGATATCATGCAAAGTTATCCTCTTCATACCCACAATGTAGTTTTATTTCTTGTTTCTAGTTGGAAGCAAACGTTCGGTGTACGTAGAGTCGTATCAATGGCAGGTAGGACTTGAGAGAATATTGATCTTACCTTTAGCTCCTTGTGGGTTAGACACTCCATACTTATCACTTCCACCTTTGGGAATTGCTATGATGATTCCCTGCACTTGGGGATTATCAGATATATAACAGAAATGATTAGCTAGATCAAGGTGTGTGTGTGTGTGTGATATATGGCATGCAATTAACTTGGATGAATTGTTTACGATTAGGCAACACAACATAAACGGTCAGCCAGATTAAGGTGTGTGCGATTGATGGCATACACTTCACACGGATGAACTCTTTACAATTAGCCACAACAAACAAAAACGGTTAGACAGATCAAGGTGTGTGCTCTAGACAGGTACACATTCTAATTAAAACAAGTGTGCATGATGGTAATAACGAGCGCACATGGTTGACGGAACAAGACATGTGCTGACAACGCCTATTTGTGGTGCACCATAGGGTGCAAACGACACGTACGCATACGAGAGCACGTGCCCATGTTATGCCATCTGGGAATCGTACCGCACTCCGAAACTAGAAACGTCAATAAATTTTGAGCTTGCTTCCCGTCACATTCCAAATTACTACCATGCTATATTTAATTGTAAACCTGTTCACACTGGTCAAAACCTAAATGGTTTCCCACTTAGCAGTGTATTGCTCGCTTATAAATACAACCTACTCCAAGATGACTGCACATTCCGTCTCAATTCCTCATCAAAAGAAACAAATAAGTCTTTCATCATCGTTCCCTTGCGTCTGCCATGGCCCGCATGAGTTCTGGGCTGAGAAATGTCCCGCCTTGCCGCGAAAGCAGCAGACACGTCTTGTCGCACTGCCGTAGCAGCGCAGAGGTCCCGCCACACCGCCGAAGCAGCATAGAGGTCTCGTGGCAACGTCGAAGGAGCAGATTGGCCCGGCCGCGCCGCGGAAGCAGGAGAGATGTCCCACCGCACCGTGGATGCAGCAAATAGGTCCTCCCGTGCCGCGTCGGCCTGGGAAAATGTCTCGCGGGCAGACGAGGACTCTCACAGGTGCATGCGTGCTATGATCGATAACCTGGTCGATCGGATCTCTGGCTCGATGAAGCTGCAACACGAGATGAATGCCTCGTTTGAAAATGCTACTGGCATCATCCAGGGATTAAGGGAGGACAAGGCGAAGCTCCGCACCGAGCACGACATGTTGAGGGAAAAGATCGCCGGAAGGGTGAAGCGGCACGAGGAGACCACTACCTTGTTGAAGAGGATGGGCGTCATCGTCAAGAAACTTATGGACGAGAATGCCATGCTCCGGATCGAGCGCAAAAGGCTAGTGGAGGAATCCATGGATGCTGCCAAGCAGTGTATTGAGGACATGTAAGAGACCATCGTCGCGAGAACTAGTCTCCCTGCCCTACAGCTACACATCAAGAAACTAGAGATCAGCAAACCAGATCGTTGTCTGCGTCTTCCTTCTTCTTTTGCCCTTGAGTATTCCGGGTGTTGCGCATGTGGCATTTTTAATTATCTTCCTAAATATGTAAGACAATCATTGTAATTATATTTATATCAGTCTTCCTATAAGTCTCAGTCAATGCTATATATGTCCATCAGATCTTACATTAAGATCCGTGCAAAATTTTCTTTTTCAGATTTTCTTTTTTCTCTCTTAAATATCAGTCGAGTAAGACATAGCCACACCATAAAATAGGGGCTCGGGCACCATTAATGGAGAAGTTGGGAGAGGGGTGGGCGGCGGATGGAGGTCAAAGGGCTCGCCTCTCGATAAGCACGCGCAAGGTCTGCTCCCACGCCTCCCATACTCAAATAGCTACCCCGCACAACGCCTCCTAGACAATAAAAAAGGGGACACGTGGCGGCACGTATATGGTTAGTAGAACGCCCATGGTTTCAATAATACTTGGGTTTCCGATTGTAACGTGACTGCTCTTGTTCCAAAATGACTTTGTTGGTTTTTAATGTGTGTGACTTCGAAAATCGGACAAAAAATTTACCACAACATGTTGGTGCCATGTGAAGGCAACATGCTGAGTTTCATGATTTTTTGGCGAGTTTTGGATTTACGGGATTTTAAAAACCAAGTTTCATTATGTTTCCGACCGAGCCACGATGCCCAGATGTTTGAAATTCATTCTCGTTTCTTGCATGGGACCTAAACATTCACCCAAGGACACATATATGATTTTTCAACCCATCTTGGCGCACTGGAGCATGTGCATGTAGCTCAAATGTGAATTATGCAGATCAAATGCCTAGAAAACTCAAATAATGTATAAAAAGGCAAAATGATCCTTGAATAATTCCAAAATTTAGCACGGAACTCCTATTGGTATATGTTGCCTCTCTTAAAAAATCATGGTGGGAAGAGACAACGTATGTCATTTCGCAAACAAAGGTCATAGGTTCCCTTTCGGAACCACGAGCCTTCTTGAGAGAAGCTCTCGCTTGCAAGAAGCTTATACCAAAACTTGTCCCAAAACGGACGAAATTTTTACCGCAACATGTTGTTGCCATGTCATGAGACCATCCCAAGTTTCATGATTTTCGGGCGAGTTTTGGATTTACAGGAATTTTAAAACCAAGTTTCTCAATGTTTCCGGCCAAGCCACGATGCCCACATGTTTGAAATTCATCCTCATTTTTTGCATGGGACATAAACATTCACTCAAGGAGACACATATGATTTTTCAACCAGCTTTGGCACACTGGAGCATGTGCAAGCAGTTCAAATTTGAATTATGCATATTAAATGCCTATAAAACTCAGTTTATGTATAGAAAGGCAAGGTGAACCCGGATTAATTCCTAAAATTAGCACGATACTCCTATTGGTCTATGTTGCCTTTGTAAAAAGATCAAGGCGGGAAGAGGCGGTCTATGTCATTTCACACACAGAGGTGACACATCCCCTCTCGGAACCATGAGGCTTCTTGAGAGAAGCTCCATTTTGTAAGAAGCTTACACCAAAACTTGTCCCATATCGGACAATTTTTTTACCACAACATGTTGGTGCCATTTCATGATACTATGCTAAGTTTCATGATTTTCAGGCGATTTTTGGATTTACAAGAATTTGAAAACCAAGTATCTCAATGTTTCTAGCCGAGCCACAATGCCGAGGTGTTTGAAATTCATTCCCATTTCTTGCTTGGGACATAAACATTCACCCAAGGACACATATATGATTTTTGAACTCATTTCGGTGCACTGGAGCATGTGCTTGTAGTTCAAATTTGAATTATGCACATTGAATGCCTAGAAACTCAATTAACGTATTAAAAAGGCCAAACGAACCCTGAATAATTCCAAATTTTAACACGACACTCATATAGTCGCATGTTCACTGCAGATAAATGTTCTAGCAATTCAAACACCATCATTTCCCTCCATAACACCATTTTGTCTTTCAAATCAAAATCAAAAATCAGGTACACCACAAACATTTTACTAGCAATAATCATGTGTGATGCGATATAAAATATCTTGCCGCACCCTCTTGGATGGCTTATGTCGGAAGCTTCGTCGTCTACAGTCCACCGCCCGCACTTCAACCACACTTCACACTGGTATCTCGTGGCACCAAGCAAAACGTTAACCGCGGAAATACCTAGCTCCCCGCCCCCTTCCCTCGACCAGAAGCCACATTTCCATTATTCCTTCTTCCTTTCCAAGTACAACCCTTCACTTCTAACTTGCAGCGCCGCCTCCTCACCGACGACCCATCTTCTTGCTGCGCGGCCTCGTTGATATAGTCAAGAATCCACACCCCATCCCCATCCTCCTCCTTCTCCATCCCACATGCCCCGATCGACGGCGCGACACCTTCCTCCCAAATCACTTCCCCGTCATCCAAATAAGCGCCGCCCACAGCCATTTTGCATGCAGTATAGCGAGGAGCTCAGGAGCATCTCGCAGCGGATGAGAAAATCGCGGCCGCACGCACGGATGAGGTCGCGATGGACGCCATGCGTGCTGACCGCCAGATCTTAGATGAGCACCTCGCCTTCGAGGCCACCGTCGACACCTCCACACGGTTGGCTACTTTAAAATACAGTTCGTGGTATTATCTCGACGCCACCGCCCGTGCCTTCTAGTGAACTGTCTTCTGTAATGTTAATTTGCAATCCGATCTTCTAAAATGTAATATTCATTTAACAGTTTGGTCCAACAATTGCTTCATTTCCTAGTAGTTATCAAGCATTATTGGTTTGGTTAACTATCTTGTCTTCTAGTATATGGTTTTTTGTGCAATGTGGTGCTCAGTTAACCGTTTGGTTCATTTGTTCCGATGTCCAGTTAACTGTTCGGTTCAATACTGCAATCTGGTGTTCATTTTTCATGGGTACAGTTTTGTATTTTTATGCATGTGAGAAATAAATTGAGTTTGGACTTACTAAATACATGAGAAACATATACATTTGCTCTATTTCCAAGTTTTTTAGCAAGGTCTGTGTTATCCTTGGGTCTTCATAGTGTTGTAAAGGTCTTCGACATTTGTGTGTAGCAGCTTGGTTGCTCTGTGATTTGCCTCATCGCCAATGGCATGAGGTTGGTCTAGGTCAAGTTAATCTATTGGATCTGAAATTTGTCTATTTATCATTAACATATTCTACTGATAGTATGCCAACTCTTAGATAACCTGATAAAGATCCGCCTTATATGTGTTGCACAGAAACAAATGGAGGCAATGAGGTTTACCATCGAGGTTTGCACATGCATGGTCCTTTGGCTAATAGCACATTATTGAGCAGTTACAAGAATCATTCTAATATTTAGTTTGTTTGACAATTTGGTCTTACACATGTAGGTCCTGCTGTCAGAGGTTTAGATCCAACGTTCGACCCATTTTGCATATGGGGAAAATGAGATGTCCATAAATATCAGTCAAGTTAAGAAACTCAGAAAGATTGTTAGGATAAAGAAACTTCCAACGAATAACAACAAGATCTTTGCTTGCACAATGAAGAAGACATCAGTCAACTAGAGGATGGTACTAAGTCTTTACCTTATTTTGCCATTTCAAAATTTAGAACAGTTATTTATGCATATCTTTGTTTTCAGTACTTTCCAAAGCAGTTCACCGATGATTACCTCTCAAACCGTCTGCATGGTCAAGAGGGGAGGAAGGTATTCATTCAACACCCACGTTACAATATTTAAGTCTTCGTCAAGAGGAGGAAGGTTGGGCGGGCAATTATAGATAGCCACTAGCCTAAAGTTGCAAGGACATTCAACATCCTTGAGGACTCAATATTTGCCTTCCACTTCTATAGTTTCCCATATGAGATTCATCTGTCTATTTATAGTGTATGATGCTACTTTCCAAAGGTTTTCGATGTTGCATGTGAAACTTGATGCTGTTGTGTAATGGCGTAGCTAGCTATATGCCTATATGGTGTAACTGAGTGTTGAAGCTATTAGATGTAATTCAATTATGAAATCCTGGTTATCGTAATACGAATATGAAATATAATGTGTGTCTTATAAGAAATATCAATTTGATTACTAAATGGGTTATCAGTAATAGACCAATTAGCCTGCTTATTGGGGTTTTCTATTGCACACAGTTCCTCGGACAACACCATGGGCTATGAACTTAAACAACCCACATGGTTCCTAGAAAGTAGGTGTGTTGGATCAATGAAGAATCACACATGACTTCGGCTAGAGAACTGTTTACGTTAGGCCACCTTGCACAAACGTTTCCACATAAAAAATCATGTGTGATATACATATGAATGGAAACGTTTTTCTGGGATTCACTGTGTGGGATGTACATACGAACGGAAATGATTGGGCCTGCATAATTGTCTCTGATACCTCCTAACCACACACGAGCTCATTTTACCCAGCGTGTGTGACCGGAGGACCTATCCTCGACGGTTTTTGGGTCGCGTGGGAAGAACCCCCCTATCGCACACACTAGCAAGGCGACGGTTTAAAACTCTGTTGCAGAAAGGGGGTTAAACCGTTTGTATAGCACGTCTCTACACCAGTGCGATGCCCTTCCAACCAGCCTCTTCGGCCTCGTGTTGCGCCTGCGGGGGGCTGTCTCGCGTGCCGATAGCTAGAGGAGGTCCGCTTGCTTTGAAGGAGCACAGTGGGCGTATGCCTGCTTGAAGATGTACTTTCGCAAGGTCGACGTGGTGATAGTGGCCGCGGGTCCTCCTGCAGACAAGCCTCGCACCGCAGAGCAGTTTTACCACGAGGTGGAGGAAGGAGCTCGGATCGCCGAGGCTGTATGTCCAAAGGACACCTTGTATTACTAGGTAGCACTTTGGAATGCCGAAGTTATGAAATATAAAGAACTTAATGGTTTGATGGAATTAGTATGGCTTGAAATTCCTTCATACATGTATTTCTTATTATTTTAGCTCCTGTGCGAACCATTTTAAAATGAAAGTGGCGAGTCATCGGCTTTGGTCCTAGTGTAGAATATACAAAGGGTGTTCCGAGATGCAGTTTTGACCCTTAGCCGATGTCTTGGTACCCGGAGGCAGTCTCTGCTCATAGGAACAAGGCAATCAGAATATAGTGGCTTGAGAAATTTCATGTTGTCCTAGGAGTTTGACTATGGGGGTTGATGATCGGCCCCTAGTATAGGAATTGGTCGGCTTGGTAGGCCGAGGTCTTGGCCATCATGCACTTCGGCTAGAAATTAAAGCCCTTCGTTTAACATGGGCGATCTCTATTCTCACATCGCTTAACACGGTCTACGGATGGCCGACTAGTTTGCACCTACCTAGATAATCAATTTTTGGCTTTCTCCACTTAGGCACTCTACCAATTAGCCTAGCAACATAATCGTAGTGGTTCTCCCATTACGCCCTTAGCCGAATTCATCAGGAATGTAAGGGGTACACATAGGAGCCGGGCAACCCAACTATTGACCAAAATCTAGGTTCAAAACAGACGCATATAAAGCCAAAATCCGAGATGCTGAATACTTCAGACTTGTAAAGCAGGGGAATCAGGCCCATTAAAAGTTGTATCTTTAAAGACATTCTTGTAGTGCCAAGGCAATGCTTGAACAGAACCGTGGGAAATACCTTTAGAGGGCATGATTTCTTTATTTTATAACCACATGATTGTACATGTCGAGCTTACTATAAGAGAAACTAAAAAGAATATAACGTAAAAGAGTACGTAAGGGAGGAAGAAAAAACAAGGTGGACAGTGTCATCGGGTTTTAGGAGCCCGGGTCGTGTCCTGCCGCACGTCTGCACTTCCGAGCTATTGACCGGCTTATCGTCGTGAATAGTGGGGATTGAGTAGGACTGGTGCAACCTCGGCCCTTTATACGCTTCAGGCGTGTGTTGATGCAGCTTGATAACCCACAAGTATAGGGGGTCAATTGTAGCCTCTTTCGATAAGTAAGAGTGTCGAACCCAACGAGGAGCTAAAGGTAGAACAAATACTCCCTCAAGTTCTATCGACCACCGATACAACTCTACGCACGCTTGACGTTCGCTTTACCTAGAACAAGTATGAAACTAGAAGTACCTCGTAGGTGTTTTTGGATAGGTTTGCAAGATAATAAAGATTACGTAAATAAAAAGTAGGGGCTATTTAGATAAAGACACAACTAAATTAGTTTTAGTAGAGAGCTTTTTGTTACAAGAAAGTTATTTGTTCCTAGGCAATCAATAACTAGACCGGTAATCATTATTGCAATTTTATATGAGGGAGAGGCATAAGCTAACATACTTTCTCTACTTGGATCATATGCACTTATGATTGGAACTCTAGCAAGCATCCGCAACTACTAAACATGATTAAGGTAAAACCTAACCATAGCATTAAAGTATCATGTCCTCTTTATCCCATATGCAAACAACCTACTTAATCGGGTCTGTGCTTCTGTCATTCACGCCACCCACCATAAGAAAATCATTAACATATTGCAAACCCTACAACGGGAATCCCTCACGTTTGCGTGACACGGAGAGCACCATAGGGTAGCACCAATAATAAAAGATGCAACTCAAACCAATCACAATCATCAAATAACCCATAGGACAAAACGGATCTACTCAAACATCATAGGATAGCCATACATCATTGGGAAATAATATATAGCGTTGAGCACCATGTTTAAGTAGAGATTACAGTGGGTAAAAGAGAGGTTACACCGCTCCATAGAGGGGGGAAGAGTTGGTGATGACGGCGGTGAAGTTGTTGGTGAAGATTGCGGTGATGATGATGGTCCCCGGTGGCACTCCGGCGCCATCGGAAGCGAGGGGGAGAGAGCCCCCTCCTTCTTCTTCTTATTCCTTGACCTCCTCCCTAGATGGGAGAAGGGTTTCCCCTCTGGTCCATGGCCTCCATGGTGTGGGAGGGGCGAGAGCCCCTCCGAGATTGGATATGTCTCTTTGTCTCTCTCTGTTTCTGCGTTTTCAGATTCTACCCTTTCACCATTTCTTATATTCCCGGAGAACCGTAACTCCGATTGGGATGAAATTTTAACACGATCTCTATCCCAATATGAGCTTTCTTGCGGCGAAAGAAGGGCATCAACCGCCTTACGGGGTGGCAACGAGGGTGCAGGGGCGCGCCCAGGGAGTGGGGCGCGCCCCCTGCCTCGTGCCTCCCTCGGGCACCGTCTCGCATGGACTTTTTCTTCCCAAAAATCATATATATTCCCAAAAAATCTCCGTCATTTTTATCCCGTTTGGACTCCGTTTGATATGGATATTCTGCGAAACAAAAAACATGCAACAAACAGGAACTGGCACTGGGCACTGGATCAATATGTTAGTCCCAAAAATAGTATAAAAAGTTGCCAAAAGTATATGAAAGTTGTAGAATATTGGCATGGAACAGTCAAAAATTATAGATACAACGGAGACGTATCACGGCTTGAACTATGTCAGTATTTCCCCAAAGAGGAAGGGATGATGCAACATAGCTACGGTAGGTATTTCCCTCAGTGACGAGACCAAAGTTATCGAACCAGTAGGAGAACCACGCAACACTACATGAACGGTAGCTGCACACAAAGAACAAATACTTGCAACCAGACGTAAAGAGGGGTTGTCAATCCCTCGCTGGTAAAAAGATAGGTAAAATTGTAGTACATTGGATAAATAGATCTCGTGGGAACGTGAGCTAAAATAAATAAAAATAAATTGCAGCAAGGTATTTTTGTGTTTTTGGATTAATAGATCTGAAAATAAAAGCAAATAAAAATAGATCTCGAAGGAAAATATGATAAAGAAGAGACCTGGGGGCCGTAGATTTCACTAGTGGCTTCTCTCGAGAAAAATAGCATACGACAATAAACAAATTACTGTTGGGCAATTGATAGAACTTCAAATAATCATGACGATATCCAGGCAATGATCATTACATAGGCATCACGTCCAAGATTAGTAGACCGACTCCTGCCTGCATCTACTACTATTACTCCACACATCGACTGCTATCCAGCATGCATCTAGTGTATTAAGTTCATAGAGAAATGGAGTAATGCAATAAGAACGATGACATGATGTAGACAAGATCTATCTATGTAGAGATAGACCCCATCGTTTTACCTTAGTAGCAATGATACATACGTGTCGGTTCCCCTTCTGTCACTGGGATCAAGCACCATAAGATCGAACCCACTACAAAGTATCTCTTCCCATTGCAAGATAAATAGATCAAGTTTTCCAAACAACACACAAATATCGGAGAAGAAATATGAGGCTATAAGAAATAATTCATAAAAGAGATCAAAGAAACTCAAATACTTTCATCGATATAAAAAGATAGATCTGATCATAAACTCAAAGTTCATCAATCCCAACAAACACACCGCAAAAAGAGTTACATCATATGGATCTCCAAGAGACCATTGTATTGAGAATCAAGAGAGAGAGAGGAAGCAATCTAGCTACTAACTACGGAGATTGCACAGGTCATGCCCCTAAGCCTTTGCCGTCTGCCACAGCCGGCAAACTCCCATATCCTTTGTCATCTGCCCCAGACGGCAAATTAACCAAATTGGTCAGCTGCCATATTGCACAGGTTGCTGCCACATGGCCTCTTTGTCATCGGTGGCAGATGGCAAAGCACACTTTGGCGTCGGTGGCGGACGGCAAAGTGCTTGTACTGTTTCTAGTTTTTCTATTTTCTATTATATCCCTGCATTTTCAAAAATTATATATATGATATATATATAGTTTCAACCTCAAACATAGCCCATGTATCAAACATCTAGCAGTCCATCAATGCAACAGAACACATATGGTATTAAAAGATCTAATGCATACATAGTTTCACGGAGTTCATCCATATATACATACATAGTTTCACATTGTGCATCAATACAAATGAAAACAAGAACTAAACACTAGCAGTCCATCAATGTTGCTTCCATGAAGTGAAGCACACCTGTAAAAATGGGAGTAAGAAACTTAGAATAAGAAGAAGACTAGAAGAAGAAGAAGAAGAAGAAGAAGATATTTCCTTCTTCCTCTTCTTCTTTTCTCATCTTTCTTCTTCTCTAACTTATGTAATTATGCCATTTTGGTGCAAAAATAAGCTAAGTAGATGACATCTATGAGAGAACCAAGGTTATTATGCCATTTTTAAATGAATAAGCTACTTATGTCATAAATGAACTAAATAAGCTAATTAATTATGTCATTTTGGAGGATAATTAGCTAAGTACGTCTTTTTTGGGGAAAATAAGCTAAGTATCTGGCATAATAGGGCTAACAAGCATGTATGAAGCTAAGTATGCATTTGTTAAGCAAAACACTAGAGAAAACTTACCCTCATCACAAAAAATGTGAACAAGATCGCAATTAAGGTAACAATTGATCCAACGGCATAATGATACCAAGCCTCATTATCAATGGCATATTTTCTAATCTTCTTAATCTTCAAGCGCATTACATCCATCTTCAAGCGCATTGCATTCATCTTCATCTTATGATCATCAACGACATCGGCAACATATAACTCCAATTTCATCATTAATTGGAACCTCTTCCAAAATAGTGGATTCATCATTAAATAAAGTCATGACCTCTCCAAATCCACTTTCATAAATATTGCAACCATCATAATTACGTGCTATCATCATAATAAATTCGCACATCAAAACTTGGGGGACTAAAAATATCATCTTCATCAAACATAGCATCCTCAAGCTTGTGGCTTTGCATATCATTAGCATCATGGATATTCAAAGAATTCATACTAACAACATCGCAATCATGCTCATCATTCAAAGATTTAGTGCCAACCATTTTAATGCATTCTTCTTCTAACACTTGAGCACAATTTTCCTTTCCATCATTTTCATGAAAGATATTAAAAACATGAAGCATATGAGGCAACCTCAATTCTATTTTTTGTAGTTTTCTTTTATAGACTAAACTAGTGATAAAACAAGAAACTAAAAGATTCAATTGCAAGATTTAAAGATATACCTTCAATCACTAACCTCCCCGGCAACGGCGCCAGAAAAGAGCTTGATGTCTACTACGCAACCTTCTTCTTGTAGACTCGTGTTGGGCCTCCAAGTGTAGAGTTTTGTAGTACAGTAGAAAATTTTCCTCAAGTGGATGACCTAAGATTTATCAATCCATGTGAGGAATAGGATGAAGATGGTCTCTCTCAAACAACCCTGCATCCAAATAACAAAGAGTCTCTTATGTCCCCAACACACCCAATACAATGGTAAATTGTATGGGTGCACTAGTTCGGCGAAGAGATGGTGATACAAGTGCAATATGGATGGTAGATATGGATTTTTGTAATCTAAAAATATAAAAAAAGCAAGGTAACTACTAGTAACAGTGAGCGAAAATGGTATTGCAATGCTTAGAAACAAGGCCTAGGGTTCATACTTTCACTACTGCAAGTTCTCTCAACAATGATAACATAATTAGATCATATAACAATCCCTCAACGCGCAACAAAGAGTCACTCCAAAGTCACTAGTAGCGGAGAATAAATAAATATATTATTGTAGGGTACGAAACCACCTCAAAGTTATTCTTTCTGATCAATCTATTGGGCTATTCCTATAAGTGTCACAAACAGCCCTAGAGTTTGTACTAAAATAACACCTTAGGACACACATCAACCAAAACGCTAATGTCACCTAGATACTCCAATGTCACCACAAGTATCCGCGGGTTTGATTACACGATATGCATCACACAATCTCAGATTCATCAATTCAAACCAACACAAAGAACTTCAAAGAGTGCCCAAAGTTCCTATCGGAGAGTCAAGATGAAAATGTGTGCCAACCCCTATGCATAAGTTCACAAGGTCACAAACCCGCAAGTTGATCACTAAACATACATCAAGTGGATCACGTGAATATCCCATTCTCACCGCAGATAAGCTCATGCAAGACATACATCAAGTGTTCTCAAATTCTTAAAGACTCAATCCGATAAGATAACTTCAAAGGGAGAACTCAATCCATTACAAGAAGGTAGAGGGGGAGAAACATCATAAGATCCAACTATAATAGCAAAGCTCGCGGTACATCAAGATCATGCCAAATCAAGAACACGAGAGAGAGAGATCAAACACATAGCTACTGGTACGTACCCTCAGCCCCGAGGGTGAACTACTCCTTCCTCGTCATGGAGAGTGCCGGGATGATGAAGATGGCCATCGGTGATGATTTCCCCCTCTGGCAGGGTGCCGGAATAGGGCCCCGATTGGTTTTTGGGGCTACAGAGGCTTGCGGCAGCGGAACTCCCGATCTAGGTTCTGTTCTGGAGGTTTCTATATTTATAGGAATTTTTGGGGCCGAGAACAAGTCAGGGGGTCCACGAGTCAACCACAAGGACGGGGGCGCGCCCTAGGGGGGTAGGGCGCGCCCTCCACCCATGTGGAGGCCTCGTGGCTCTTCTGGCCCAACTCTTTTGCTTCGAGGGCTCCTTCTGGTCCATAAAAAATCACCGTAAATTTTCAGCTCATTTTGGACTCCGTTTGATATTCCTTTTCTACAAAACTCAAAAATAAGGAAAAAACAGAAAATGGCACTGGGCTCTAGGTCAATAGGTTAGTCCCAAAAAACATATAAAATAGCATATAAATGCATATAAAACATCCAAGATAGATAATATAATAGTGATACATCTCCAATGTATCTATAATTTTTATTGTTCCAAGTTGTTATATTATCAATCTTGGATGTTTCATAATCATTTTATAGTCATTTTATATCAAATTTTTGGTACTAACCTATTGACATAGTGCCAAGTGCCAGTTGTTGTTTATTCCATGTTTTTTACGTCACAAAAAATCAATAGCAAACGGAGTCCAAACGCAATGAAACTTTACGGATATTTTTTTGGACCAGAACGAACATAATGGGCCCTAGCTGCACCTGAGGGCTGCTCCGAGGAGAGCACAACCCACCAGGGCATGCCAGGAGGCCCAGGCGCGCCCTGGTGGGTTGTGCCCACCTTGGGTGCCCCTGGACCGCCTCTTTGCTCTATAAATACCCCAATATTCCCAAAACCCTAGGGGAGTCGACGAAATATTTATCCAGCCGCCGCAGAGTCCAGAACCACCAGATCCAATCTAGACACCATCTCGGATGGGGTTCACCACCTCCATTGGTGCCTCTCCAATGATGCGTGAGTAGTTCTTTGTAGACCTTAGGGTCCGTAGTTAGTAGCTAGATTTCTTCCTCTCTCTCTCTCTCTCTTGATTATCAACACAATGGTCTCTTGGAGATCCATATGATGTAACTCTTTTTGCGGTGTGTTTGTTGGCATCGTTGAACTTTGAGTTTATGATCAGATCTATCTTTTTATATCCATGAAAGTATTTGAGTTTCTTTGATCTCTTTTATGCATGATTGCTTATAGCCTCGTATTTCTTCTCTGATATTTGTGTTTTGTTTGGCCAACTTGATCTATTTATCTTGCAATAGGAAGAGGTGCTTTATAGTGGGTTCAATCTTATGGTGCTTGATCCTAGTGACAGAAGGGGAACCGACACGTATGTATCGTTGCTACTAAGGATAAAACGATGGGGTCTATCTCTACATAGATAGATCTTGTCAACATCATGTCATCGTTCATATTGCATTACTCTGTTTCTCCATGAACTTAATACACTAGATGCATGCTGGATAGCGGTCGATGTGTGGAGTAATAGTAGTAGATGCAGGCAGGAGTCGGTCTACTAATCTTGGACGTGATTCCTATATAATGATCATTGCCTGGATATCGTCATGAGTATTTGAAGTTCTATCAATTGCCCAACAATAATTTTTTCACCCACCGTTTGCTATTTTTCTCGAGAGAAGCCACTAGTGAAACCTACAGCCACCGGGTCTCTTTCTCATATATTTGCCTTTGCGATCTACTTTTCCTTTGCTTTTATTTTCAGATCTGTTAATCCAAAAATACAAAAATACCTTGCTGCAATTTATTCTTATTTATTTTATTTGGTGTTCGATCTATCAATCTATTACAAATTTACCTTACGTCAGTTTGCCTATCTTGAGGTGTCGTACCCCAGAAGGGATTGACAACCCCTTTAACACCTTGGGTCGTGAGAAGTTGTTATTTGCGTGCAGGTAATGTTTACGTTGTGTTGCTTCGTTCTCCTACTGGTTCGATAACCTTGGTTTCACATCTGAGGGAAATACCTACCGCCATTGTGCTGCATCATCCCTTCCTCTTTGGGGAAATATCGACGTAGCTTCAAGCGACATCAAAAGGAATTTCTGGCGCCGTTGCCGAGGAGGATCTTCAACATATACCAAGTTCCTAATCACAAATCTCATCTCCTCGCAATTTAAATTATTTGCCATTTGCCTCTCGTTTTCCTCTCCTCCACTTCACGAAAATTTGTCGTTTTATTCGCCCATCTTTTCTGTTCGTCGTTTTCTTGTCGAATCTGTTTTTGTGTGTGTTATTGTTTGCGTAGTCATGATGCCTCAAAGAAAATATTATGATTTTCCTTGCTCCAATATTTTTCTTGAAATTGAGAAAAGTACTAAGGAGTATATGACTACACAATTTGAGCATAATAAGTATTTTACCGAAGAACTTAAGGAGCACTCCGTTGTGCTAGATGCTATCACAAAACAACTTGATGATATTGGTAGAGAAGTTTCCAATCTCCAATCTAAGTATGCTTTTGTTGAAAGTTTGCTAGGAAAAATATCTGATGCACAAGCCACCTTACTAAATAAAATGGTCGCTAAACCAATCTCATTAGAAGATAATAATGATGAAGATCTTAAAATGATTGGTGTGTCTTCTATGGATTCCTTGTATAGTAAATTTAAGATTGATGAAGAAGGGACCGGGGAAGAGTCAACTTTATGTAGAAGGCGTCCCAATGATTCAGGAGGTGAAAATCTTGTTGAGAAAATTGATAAAAGTGGGTTTGGAGAGGTCAAAACTTTAGCTAGTGATGTGCCAACTCTTTTGGATTACAAAGACTTTATTATGATAGTTGCTCTTTGATTGATTGTATTTCTTTGTTGCAATCCATGATAAATTCACCCCATGCTTATGAACAAAATAAAGCTTTTACTAAACATATTGTTAACGCTATGATGAAAGTTTTTGAAGAAAAAATGGAATTAGAAGTTTCAATTCCTAAAAAATTGCATGATGAATGGGAACCTACTATCAAAGTCAAGATTAAAAATTATGAGTTCTTTGCTTTGGGTGACTTGGGTGCTAGTGTTTCTACAATTCCAAAATATGTATGTGTTGTGCTTGGTCTTACCGATCTTGAAGAATTTTCTTTAAATTTGCACTTGGTGGATTCCACTATTAAGAAGCCTATGGGAAGAATTAATGATGTTCTTATTCTTGCAAATAGAAATTATGTGCCCATAGATTTTATTGTTCTTGATATTGATTGCAATCCGTCGTGTCCAATTATTCTTGGTAGACCGTTTATACGCACTATCGGTGTCGTGATTGATATGAAAGAATGCAATATTAAGTTCCAATTTCCTTTGAGGAAGGGTATGGAACACTTTCCTAGAACAAGAATTAGGCCACCTTATGAATCAATCATGAGAGCATCTTATGGATCTCGAAACAAGGATGACAAAACTTAGATCCTTGCTTTATGCCTAGCTAAGGGCGTAAAACTATAGCGCTTGTTGGGAGGAAACCCAATGAATAAAATTTATTTTTGCTTTTTGCTTCCTGTTTCTGAGTGCCAGCACAATTATGCTATTGTTATGATTGTGTTTTTTATGTTCTAATTAGTGTTTGTACCACGTAAAGCCTTTGGGATCTTCTTGGGTGATAATTGTTTGATCTTGCTGAAAAACAGAAACTTTTGCGCTCGCGTAAATAATTTTAATTTTTCACCAGAGAGCGATAAAATACCCATTCCACTTGCAGTAGATCGATATACAAAATGCTCAGGTCTTCCTAATTTTTTAGAATTTTTGGTCTTACAGAAGTACTCGAAATAGTCAGATTGCTACAGACTGTTCTGTTTTGACAGATTCTATTTTCGTTGCGTTGTGTGATTATTTTGATGGCTCTATGGTTTTATTTGATCAGTTTTTGGAATACAGTAGATATAATACAAGAACAAAATATGAATTGGTTTGATACAGCACTTATAGTAGTGATTTATTTTCTTATACTAACGGATCTCACGAAGGTTTTGTTGAGTTTTGTGTGATTGAAGTTTTCAAGTTTTGGGTTATCTTACGATGGATGAAAGAATAAGGAGTAGAAGAGCCTAAGCTTGGGGATGCCCCGGCATCCCAAGCTATTTTCCAAAAATGAGCAACCAACTAAGCTTGGGAATGCCCCCGAGTGGCATCCCCTCTTTCTTCTTATGACCATCGGTATTTTACTCGAAGCTATATTTTTATTCGTCACATACTATGTGTTTTGCTTGGAGCGTCTTGTATGATATGAGTCTTTGCTTGTTTTATTTTGTGTTTTAAGTCTTGATTCCTTGCTGGAAACACTTATTTGAGAGAGCCAAAATTATTTCATTACTTGTTAGAATTGCTCCCTTTGCTTCACTTAAATCTTTTTTGAGGTGTGGACTTGCTCTAGTGCTTCACTTATATATTTTTTAGCACGGTGTGCTTAGTATTTTTGAAGAAATGCTCCCTTGCTCCACTTAGATTTATTTGAGGGTTAGTAAAATTTTCAAGAAATTCTCTCTTGCTTCACTTAAATTAATTTGAGAAAAAAGAAAAAAACTATGCTCATTGTCGGTGTCAAAACCGGCGGATCTCGGGTAGGGGGTCCCGAACTGTGCGTCTAAGGCGGATGGTAACAGGAGGCAGGGGACACGATGTTTTACCCAGGTTCGGGCCCTCTTGATGGAGGTAAAACCCTACGTCCTGCTTGATTTATATTGATGATATGGGTAGTACAAGAGTAGATCTACCACGAGATCAGAGAGGCTAAACCCTAGAAGCTAGCCTGGTATGATTGTATGTTGTCCTACGGACTAAAACCCTCCGGTTTATATAGACACCGGAAAGGGCTAGGGTTACACAAGGTCGGTTACAAAGGAGGAGATATACACATCCGTATTGCCTAGCTTGCCTTCCACGCCAAGTAGAGTCCCATCCGGACACGAGACGAAGTCTTCAATCACGTATCTTCATAGTCTAACAATCCGGCCAAAGGATATAGTCTGGCTGTCCGGAGACCCCCTAATCCAGGACTCCCTCAGTAGCCCCTGAACCAGGCTTCAATGACGATGAGTCCGGCGCGCAGTATTGTCTTCGGCATTGCAAGGCGGGTTCCTCCTCCGAATACATCACGGAAGAATTTGAATACAAGGATAGTGTCCGACCCTGCAAAAAAGTTCCACATACCACCGTAGAGAGAATAATATTTCCACAAATCTAATCTGCTGACACATTTTGGCAACATGACATTATGCCATGGCCCGGTAATTATTCAAACCGTTTCCTTTAACTAGCCCCGCACATAACGCGAGACAGTTTCTTGACACGTCTTGTCAAAGCAGAGATCGTGTTCCCCTTATTATGGGATTCTCATCAATACGGACGTGGGTAACCCAACCATGCCTAGGACTCCTAGATTTTAGGTAAGTCCCAAACTGCCACGGGGAGGACGCTTGATATTCACCAAAGCAAGATTGCAGGAGCTCCGTGGCCAAAAGGTTCCTTTCGAGAGGTGTTCGGATTATGGCAACGAGAGTGGTTCTACATTACTGCTCCCAGAAGTGCCAAGTGGGTAGCTTCCCCCGACTTTCGCTCGGGCCCTCCACCACAACTGATGTCGTGGATCAGCAGGGGGCTGAGCTGGGGTCCAGCCAAGGATGTGCCCATATTGCAGAGCCGCATCCGGGATCTCTTCGCGGGAGATTTTAATTTCGTTATGGTAATGCAAGTCATGCTGTTTCGTCGAGTCCAGCCTTGCAAACGTCGTCCCCTTCGCTTGTGGGAATTCAACCCAGAAGGACCGCACGCTATTCAGAATTTCCTCGTCCTGACGCATGAGGAGATGTATAAGTCATTCTTTGGACCTCAAACAGAGTGTCCGGATACTACCGAGGACGTGGGCCTGAGCAGCAACCACACCGCCGACCAAGTAAGTAATCCTATAGCCGAACACACCGTCTTTCATTTATCATGACGTCATTCTGAGAAATCGCCCTTTGACCAGGACTGGCTAACAAAGGCGAAGATGATTCGGTGTTCGGCCCCCCTCCCTAAGGGTTTGGAAAATCCGCTAGTGGAAAAGATGCTCGAGCTCGCACCTTGCCCGGAGCCCTCGAAGGAAGATAAAGGGGGGAATAATGAGGGCGAAAGCGGACCCCCATCGCTACCAATTCCAACCGAGGGAATGAGCGCCTCCATGAGGGAGGATAACCAAGGGGGAGATTCTGACCTTCTCTCGCTACGGGGGAGGAAGAGGACTGCCTCTGAAGATCCGGAAACCGAGGCTTCCAAACGGGAGAAGAAGTCTCCAATAGAGGGTCCTGCCTTGGGGGTGCTCTTGCCGCACAAAGTCCGCGCGGGGATCAGCCCTCTAACGAGCCGTAAGTGATCAAAAATAATTAATAGTAAAGATATTCTACCTTACTTCCGAGGAAAATGTCCGAAGCATTTGCCATGCAGTTCGGATATTAGCCCTTCTCAACAGAGCTCATCTTCAGGGGACCTTCTTCCGGAGATGATGGAGAGCGAAACGCCTCCCCCGGACTCCCCCGCTCAAGAGGCGGGCGACCTTGAAGTGTCGTCACGGAGGGCCTCTCCGAATCCGGTGAGGCCAGAAGATAATCCTGTAGTCGCCCGAAGTTCCCAGCATCCGGCTCTTAAAGAGGGTGAACAAGACAGTCCGACGCCGTCTGGTATGTAGTCGGACGTACTGAGGGATCTGTTGAAGCGAGCGACCATCTCGGAAGAACACCGTACGTTAATGAGTACGGTGATGGAAAGGATTTCGTCCGCAAAAAGCGGGTTGCATGACGCATTTATGTGTCTACTAACGGGCTTTGAGGTACGTAAAATGATATACCTTTGTGATAGTACCGCACATTTTTAGGTGCGCCCTGTGTAGATAGTAGCCCCTGAGACTCCGATTTTCACCGAGAACGGCGGCAAGCAGAGGATCATAGTCCCAGGTAATAACCATACCGCTTTAATGTGCAGGTAGTGGAAGTTCCGGTGGCTAGCCGGGCTCATAAGTTTGCCGAACTAAAGCGGCAACTAGATGCGGCGGATGCCGATATTGAGCTTGTTAACAAGAGGCTTGACGAGGCACAGGGTAAGTGATATTTCCTAGTGAATGTCACATAGTAAGAGCAGCGTGATGCCAGTATCTTTGACATTTTGTGACTGCAGATGGAGCTACCACCGTGGAAACCCTTCGGGCGGAACTTGCCCGAGCCAAAGAAAAAGCAAGAAGTAGTAATGCGGCTGCTTTGAAGGTGGCCGAAGAGTTAAGAGCCGAGAAGGCCGCGCATTGCGAGAGCAAAGAGAAGATGGCCAAGATGGCCATAAAGTTAAAAGACACTGCCGACCGTTGCCAGTTCCTTGAAGAAGAAAACCGAGCGAAGGCCACGATGGCGACCAAAGACACCCGCTCTGCCATGAGAGTGAAGAAGGAGGAGTTGCGTGAAGCCGGTGATATTGTGTCTGGGAAGCCCTTTTTGTTGCGGAGGAAGTTCGGAGATCCGCGGTATGCCCCTCTGGATCGGCTGTGGAGTTCGGCAGACGCATATCTGGATTTGGCGGCGAGCGCGGTCGATGCGGCCGAATACTTCCGAGATCAAACAGATCGTGAAGTGGACAAGCTATTCTGGTCGCAGTTTAACGTTCCAGAGCGTCCGCTTCCATTGACTGATCTACTAGCCGAATGGGCCGAACTCAATAGGTTGTCCGGACTTGCCATGAGATCCGTCGTAGATCATCTTTGGCCGGAAAAGCCAAAGCCGAACAGCTATTTCAGCTTAGTGCAGCAGTTCCTTGGTGCGGTGCCGCGCATCAATGCGATGAAGAGGTCGGCGTGCATAGAAGGCTTGCGGATGGCCCTTGCCCGTGTCAAAGCATACTGGGTGGAGATGGATGCTGCCACTGTCGCGGTGCAGGGTTCGGCCATAGGCCGAGTGGCTGCCGAGCACTATTTTGAAGAAGTTCTTGAGGGTGCTCGTTTGATAGAGGCCCAGTGCTCGAAGAATATTATGTTTGAGTGACATGTATTCCCATTGTAAAAACAATGTTTTATTGAATTTATCAAGGCTGTATTTATACTTGTGCCCAAAAGTATTGTGATGCCTCCTGTGCGGCCGTTTATGTATACATGTGTATAACCTGAAAGATTGCAGTCGTCGGCTTCAGCCCCCACGCATATAATGCGGGGGTGTTCGCAGAAGACGCGTATTCACACTTAATCCAACGTCTTGGTCCTAATAAGGAGGTGATACCGCAGCGAACTAGGCAACCGGACTATAATGCTTTAACACTTTCACTTAGCCATAGGAGTTTGACATTGGGGCTACTATATAGCCCCTGGTGGCTCCGCACTCACCCGAATTCGGGGTGCGTACATGCCCGGCCGGGAAACGGCCCTTCGTTGAGTCGGAGGAATTCTAAGATTCTGATAGGTCATCGAGTGGTTGACCAGTCTCGCGCTATATCATGATAGTTAGTTTTCGGCTTTTTGTACTGAGGTGCTCGTCCGGATGAACCAGGGCACAATCGCAGTAGTTCTCCTGGTGCTGCCTTAGCCGATAGAGCAGAACGTAAGGCACCAAAACACAGGAGTCGGGCAAACCCAACATTTGACCAAAGACATGATTCGGAGCTTATGCATATAAGGCCAAACTCGCGACGCCGAACACTCCCTAAGGTATTCGGTCTTTATGGTGTAAACCGGGCCTAAACAGTGCCCTTTGTAAGAAGCCCCTAGTGTCCAAGTATGTGCATTGTTCTGGCATGGCCACATGCCAAGACGTCAGCATCCTTCTCAATTGTACTAAGAATCCGAGGGATGTATATCAACAAGAGACAGTAAAAAAGGTTGACGCAGGGTCTTAATCTGAAAAGAATCCTTGGAACGGGTCCCTGCTGCACGTCTGCGCCTGTGTCTCCGTTGTGCCGTATCCTGGACGGGTGTAGCACGATGGTCATCTGTAAAACAGAGGAACTTAGGTGAAAAGTTGTCGTGCAAAAAGGTAGGTTTAAAGAAACCATGTATAGTTCAAGATGAGTAAAAATTGCCACTTGTCTGCGCGTGTTGAGCCCCTTGTATTTGTAATAGGGGTGTGGTCATCAAACCTGTATGAATTACATATAGCTGCACCGGACTCGTCTAACCGTGTCCGTGGTCTTTACGACCTATCGAATGCTTTAGTTGGTGGGGTCGTTTTAGTGTGCGGCTGTCAAGGCAGCCGCACTCTCTTCGGCGCGCAGGGATCGCTCAATATTTCCATTTACTGTAATGATGCCACGTGGACCGGGCATCTTAAGCGTGAGGGAAGTGTAATGCGGTATTGCGTTAAAGCGAGCGAAAGCTTCACGTCCAAGTAGTGCTTGATGGCCACTTTGGAACAGAGCAATGTGGAAGGTTAAAATTTTTGCTACGGAAGTTGTCGGGGAAGCCGAATACAATTCGAGTTGCAGGGAGCCCATGCAATGAGCCCCTGGGCCTGGCGTTACTCCTCTAAAGGTAGTATTGGTGCGGCAAATTTTTGTTGGGTCTATCCCCATTTTGCGGATTGTGTCCTGATATATCAGGTTTAAGCTGCTGCCGCCGTCCATCAGGACTCATGTGAAGTGGTATTCGTCAATTATTGGGTCTAATACCAAGGCAGCCCATCATGCGCTCCGGATACTTGCTGAGTAATCCTGATGGTCGAAGGTGATTGGCTGAGACGGCTAGTGGAAGAACTCCGTGGTGATAGGCCCTTGGGCATGTTTATCTGGGAGTGCCGCTTTGCTTCTCCCCTTTATCACGTGTAACACGTTTACTATTTTGACATCTGGTGGAAATTTCTTCTGTTCCCCAGTGTTTTGCGTGTGAGGCTCATCCTCATCTTTGCTTGGTGTATCCTGCCCCTTATGTTCGGCGTTGAGTTTGTCGGACTTCTTGAAGACCCAACATTCTCTATGGGTATGATTTGCAGGTTTATCGGGGGTGCTATGGATTTGACATATTTGGTGCAGAATTTTGTTTAAGCTGGACAGTTCATCTCTGACGCCTTTAGAGGGCGGCGTTTTCTGACTTGGCCGAGAGCTTCTGAATCCGGCATTTACCGCCGTGCTCTTCGGGCTGTCTTCTTTATTCTGGCGCTTATTATTTTTGCTGCGTCGTGATTTCCCGTTTCCGTCTCTAACCTCTGATGTACTTAGGTCGCTGGTGCTGCATCGGGCTAGCCAGCTGTCCTCGCCCGCGCAAAAGCGGGTCATGAGGCTTGTTAATGCTGCCATTGTTCTCGGCTTTTCTTGGCCGAGGTGTCTGGCAAGCCATTCGTCTCGGACGCTGTGCTTAAAGGCTGACAAGGCTTCGGTGTCCGGACAGTCGACTATTTGGTTCTTTTTAGTAAGAAACATGTTCCAGAGCTTTCGGGCTGACTCTCCGGGCTGTTGAGTTATATGACTCAAATCGTCCGCATCTGGAGGTCGGACATAAGTCCCTTGAAAATTTGCCCGAAAAGCATCTTCGAGCTCTTCCCAGCTTCCAATGGAGTTTTCGGGGAGGCTTTTAAGCAAGTGCCGAGCTGGCCCTTTGAGCTTGAGGGGTAAGTACTTGGTGGTGTGGAGATCATCTCCTCGATCCATATGGATATGGAGGATATAGTCCTCAATCCAGACGCCAGGGTCTGTTGTTCCGTCGTATGCCTCTATGTTTACAGGTTTAAATCCCTCTGGAAATTCATGGTCCAGCACCTCGTTGGTGAAACATAGGGGGGGTGCGGCACCCCTGTAACTGGGTGTGCCGCGTTGTTCGTATGTTTGTTGTGTTGCAAAGTATGCTGGAGCACGCTTGCGTGGTCCATAGATGGATCTGGTTGCGCCGTCCTTTTGATGCGAGCCCTTGCGTGGATCGCATATTGGCTTATGTGCGGCATTGTTTGCCGCTCTATGTTGGTCGTTAGGTCGTCTATCTGGCCAGATGGCCGTTTTAATTTTTGGTTGCGGGGGATCTAAGGCCTCCTCATCGAATTCAGGTAGCAATTCCGCTTCGGGTAGCTCTTGGTGGGGCGATTACCGCCATACTTCGCTGCTGTGTTAGGTACTTTACTCCATCTGATGTTGAGTGTGTCTTGCGCAGCCTTGAGCCTTTGCTTCTACTTTTTTGGACTCCTCGCGGTGGCAACGAGCCTTTGATGGGCATTCTGTTGTTCCGAGTGTTTGTCCGGTGTGATGTCGTCCGGATTATTATCTTTGACAGAGCCGAGTTGTTCCATTTGATTCTCCGTGTTACTGTGGTCCGGCGATTGTTCACCCTGCTCTAGCGCTGGGTCTATATGATCGTTGTTTCTGTCGAGGCATGATTTGGGTCGGCGCTTACGCCGCCGATTTGACTACTTCTCGAGGGGACCATCCTTCGTTGCGTCCTTCCGTTCGTCGTTGTCGTTTTCTTTTGGTATGTCCACCATATATACGTCGTGTCATGAAGTGGGCATCTGGTGCCCTGTGGGCAATGGTTCCTGTTCGTCTCCTGCATCGTCATCCATACCGTTGATGTCTTCGGAGTCAAAGTCGAGCATATCGGTTAAATCGTCGACAGTGGCTACTAAGTGGGTGGTGGGTGGGAGGCGAATTTCTCCGTCATCCGCATCCCAATCCTGTCGGACATAGTTCGGCAAGGATCCTCCTGACAAGGAGAGAGACCTTAATGAGTTCAGTATGTCTCCAAAGGGCGAGTGCTGAAAAATATCCGCGGAGGTAAACTCCATGATCGGCGCCCAATCGGATTCGCTAGGAATGGGCGCAGGTGGTTCAAAGTCCGTGGCCCGAGAAGGATCCGGCAGTTTGACAACACGGCTCTCGTGCAGGGTGAGGTCGATGTTCGGCTCGATCGCCGCTGAGGATAAGGCCTCCGTGGCGGGGTCCATCCACCCGTCCATGGTCGGCGCAACTGGCTCCGAATTGAGGGTCGGAGCGGCTGCTGGTGCGATCTCCTGAACACTGTTCGACAGTAGAGCTAAATCGTACTCATCGTGACCGTGTGACGCACAAGGCAGGGGCTCGAATCCGTCGAAGATCAAGTCTCCGCGGATATCGGCTGTGTAGTTTAAGCTTCCAAACCTGACCTGGTGGCCAGGGGCGTAACTTTCGATCTGCTCCAGATGGCCAAGGGAATTGGCCCGCAGTGCAAAGCCGCCGAATACAAAGATCTGTCCGGGAAGAAAAGTCTCACCCTGGACTGCATCGCTATTGATGATCGTAGGAGCCATCAAGCCTAACGGCGACGACACAGAGGAACTCTCAATGAAAGCACCAATGGCGGTGTCAAAACCGGCGGATCTCGGGTAGGGGGTCCCGAACTGTGCGTCTAAGGCCGATGGTAACAGGAGGCAGGGGACACGATGTTTTACCCAGGTTCGGGCCCTCTTGATGGAGGTAAAACCCTACGTCCTGCTTGATTAATATTGATGATATGGGTAGTACAAGAGTAGATCTACCACGAGATCAGAGAGGCTAAACCCTAGAAGCTAGCCTATGGTATGATTGTATGTTGTGGTTGTTGTCCTACGGACTAAAACCCTCCGGTTTATATAGACACCGGAAAGGGCTAGGGTTACACAAGGTCGGTTACAAAGGAGGAGATATACACATTTGTGTTGCCTATCTTGCCTTCCATGCCAAGTAGAGTCCCATCCGGACACGAGACGAAGTCTTCAATCCTATATCTTCATAGTCTAATAGTCCAGCCAAAGGATATAGTCCGGCTGTCCGGAGACCCCCTAATCCAGGACTCCCTCACTCATGATCTTCACTTATATTTGTTTGAGCTTATGAAAAGCAACACATAAAAATTAGTTCCGAAGTGATAGACATCCAAGAAGGATGTAATAAAAACTTTCATGAAGATCATTGGACAAAATAAACTTGATTCTTAGTAATAGTTTTGAGATATGATGATGTGATATGTGAGTTATGCTGATGAGTAATTATGCTTTAGTAAGAATATTTGTGTTAAGGTTTGTGATTCCCTATGCAAGAACGAAAGTCAATAGTCATGCAATGAAACTATATCCTACTTATGGTGCATTATTCAATGTTAATTATGCTTAATGCTCGCTTATGAGATTATCCATTCCTTGGTTGGTCGCTTCTCAATCTTCTGCTAGCCTTCGTTTTGAACTAAGTATGATCACTACTTGAGCATCCAAAACCCTTTAAACCAGTTTTGCCACATGAGTCCACTATATCTACCTATATGCAGTATTATTTTGCTATTCTTAGCAAATTTGCATGTGCCATCTCTAATTTTCAAAATAAACTTCGCTTTTGTGTGTTTGTTTCGCTCATAGAGCGGTGAAGGGTGGCTAATTATTTCCATGCTAGATGTGTAATTCTCACGATGAGTGTTTATTCACTTGTCATTGCACGAGAGTAAGGCAAAGGTATTAGGGATGCCCAGTCCCGAAATGAAAAAATGAATTTACTTTATGTTGTGAAATAATAAATTCCTTGGAAACTGTTGGTATGGAAGGCACCCATGGATACAGTTAGCCATGGAAAGTGAAAGTATGGTGGAAAAGGAATAAACTTTATTTTCTGTTTGGGAACCGCCTATGATATATCTTGCATGGAAAGTGTTGGGAACTCTAAGTTTTTTTCGTTGGTGGGATGGATACACCTCCCAAAATGTTTTTATCTCTAAGTTTTTCGCTTGGAGCTCTGGTACCTCTACAAATCCCTACTTCCCTCTACGAAGGGCTTTTCTTTTACTTTATGCAATTTTTATTTTGAATTTGAGTCTCCATCTTCTCTTATAAAAGCACCAATTAGGAGGCAATATGATCGTACTTGAGTATTGGACATAGCTAATATGCGAGTGTGTTTCATGAATGGATCAATGGTTGAGCATGGGCTAGGGATAACTTATTTTAGCGCTAATGTTTTGAAAGACATGGTTGCTTGTTGATATGCTTGAGTATCTAAATTATCATGTCAAAACTAGACTATTGCTTTGAACAATATAAAAGTCCAAATGCCCATGCTATAAATAAAGAATATGATATGACATGTTAGGCAACAATCCACATCAAAAATTCTATTTTTATCACTTCCCTACTCGAGGACGAGTAGGAGTTAAGCTTGGGGATGCTGGTAAGTCTCCAATATATCTATAATTTTTTTATTGTTCCATGCTATTATACTATCAATATTGGATGTTTTATAATCATTTTATAGTCATTTTATATCATTTTTGGGTACTAACCTATTGACATAGTGCCAAGTGCTAGTTCCTGTCTTTTCCATGTTTTTTACATCAGAGAAAATCAATACCAAACGGAGTCCAAACGCAACGAAACTTTATGGAGATTTTTTTTCCCCAGAAGGAACATAATGGGCCCTGGCTGTGCCTGGGGTGCTTTGAGGAGAGCACAACCCACCAGGGCACACCAGGAGGCCCAGGCGCCCCCTGGTGGGTTGTGCCCCCTCGGGTGCCCCCCGGACCGCCTCTTTGCTCTATAAATACCCCAATATTCCCAAAACCCTAGGGGAGTCGACGAAATATTCATCCAGCCGCCGCAGAGTCTAGAACCACCAGATCCAATCTAGACACCATCTCAGATGGGATTCACCACCTCCATTGGTGCCTCTTCGATGACGCGTGAGTAGTTCTTTGTAGACCTTAGGGCCCATAGTTAGTAGCTAGATTGCTTCCTCTCTCTCTCTCTCTTGATTGTCAATACAATGGTCTCTTGGAGATCCATATGATGTAACTCTTTTCGCGGTGTGTTTGTTGGGATCGATGAACTTTGAGTTTATGATCATATCTATCTTTTTATATCCATGAAAGTATTTGAGTTTCTTTGATCTCTTTTATTCATGATTGCTTATAGCCTCATACTTCTTCTCCGATATTTGGGTTTTATTTGGCCAACTTGATCTATTTGTCTTGCAATGGGAAGAGGTGCTTTGTAGTGGTTCGATCTTATGGTGCTTGATCCCAGTGACAAAAGGGAACCAACACGTATGTATCATTGCTACTAAGGATAAAACGATGGGGTCTATCTCTACGTAGATAGATCTTGTCTACATCAGGTCATCATTCTTATTGCATTACTTCGTTTCTCCATGAACTTAATACACTAGATGCATGGTGGATAGCGGTCGATGTGTGGAGTAATAGTAGTAGAGGCAGGCAGGAGTCGGTCTACTAACCTTGGACGTGATGCATATATAATGATCATTGCCTGGATATCGTCATGAGTATTTGAAGTTCTATAAATTGCCCAACAATAATTTGTTCACCCACCGTTTGCTATTTTTCTCGAGAGAAGTCACTAGTGAAACATACGGCCCCCGGGTCTCTTTCTCATATATTTGCCTTTGCAATCTACTTTTCCTTTGATTTTATTTTCAGATCTATTAATCCAAAAATACAAAAATACCTTGCTGCAATTTATTCTTATTTATTTTATTTGGCACTCGATCTATCAATCTACTACAAATTTACCTCACATCCGTTTGCCTATCTTGAGGCACCGTAGCCAGGAAGGGATTGACAACCCCATTAACACGTCGGGTTGTGAGAAGTTGTTATTTGTGTGCAGGCGTTGTTTACGTTGTGTTGCTTGGTTCTCCTACTGGTTCGATAACCTTGGTTTCACACTTGAGGGAAATACCTACTGCCATTGTGCTGCATCATCCCTTCATCTTTGTGGAAATACCGACGTAGCTTCAAGCGACATCAAATAGCATGGAACAATCAAAAATTATAGATACGTTGGAGACGTGTCAGCGGGAAGGCACGCGGTGGGCCGGCGCAGCGTGGCAGCGGGGGGTCGTGTGCGGCGTGTGCGGGGCACCAGGGTGGTGGCGGGGACGGGCGGGGGCGGCGACGGGGACGAGAGGGGCAGCAACGGTAGCGGACAACGGGTCGGTGCGGTGTGGGCGAGACACCGGGGCGACGGCGGGGACGGGCGGGGGCGGTGACGGCGACGAGCGGGGGTCGGGGTCGGCGACGGCTGTAGGGAACGGGGCAGGGAGAGAAAGAGGAGTGCGAGGTGGGGATGGCTGTTAGGGCATTTTTCTTTGCCGTCTGCTAGCGGACGGCAAATATTCTTTGTCGTCACCTAGCGGATGGCAAAGAGGTCGGATGGGCCAGTCTTCACGTGCTGGCCTCCACAGGACCCCACCCCACCTCTTTGCCGTCTGCTAGCGGACGACAAAGATTCTTTGACGTCAGCTAGCGGACGGCAAAGAGCAGGCTAATGGCAAATAATATCTTTGCCATCAGCCAGTTCTTTGCCGTCTATTTTTTGTAAGCAGACGGCAAAGACCCTCTTTGTCGTCCGTTAGCAGACGGCAAAGAACTGGCTGATGGCAAATTCCGTGATTCCAGTAGTGTAAATAGCAACAATATATACGTGTCGTTTCCCCTTCTGTCACTAGGATCAAGCACCGTAAGATCGAACCCATCACAAAGCACCTCTTCCCATGGCAAGAAAAACCGATCTAGTCAGCCTAACTAAACCAAAGATTCGGAGAAGAAATATGAGGCTATAAGTAGTCATGCATGTAAGAGATCAAAAGACTAAAATAACTTTCATGGATAAAAACATAGATCTGATCATAAACGCAAAGTTCATCGGATCCCAACAAACACACCGCAAAAAGAGTTACATCAAATAGATCTCAAAGAGACTATTGTATTGAGAATCAAAAGAGAGAGAGGCAGCCATCTAGCTACTAACTACGGACCCATAGGTCTACTATGAACTACTCACGCATCATCAGAGAGGCACCAATGAGGATGATGAACCCCTTTGTGATGGTGTCTAGATTGGATCTGTGGTTTCTAGAACTTGCGGTGGCTGGAATTGATTTTCGTCGACTCCCCTTGGATTTCTGGAATATTGGGGTATTTATAGAGCAAAGAGGCGGCGCAGGAGGCCACCAAGGTGGGCACAACCCACCAGGGCGCGCCTGGGCCTCTAGGCGCGCCCAGGTGGGTTGTGCCCCCCTCGGGGAACCCTCTGGTACTTCTTTGGCCCATCATGTGTCTTCTAGCCCAAAAAATTCTCCAAAAAGTTTCACTGTGCTTGGACTCCGTTTGGTATTGATTTTATGCGAACTAAAAAATGAGCAAAAAGACAGCAACTGGCACAGGGCACTATATCAATAGGTTAGTCCCAAAAAATGATATAAAGTTGCTATAAAATGATTGTAAAACATCCAAGAATGATAATATAACAACATGGAACAATCATAAATTATAGATACGTTGCAGACGTATCATGTATTAGCCGAGCCCCTCTTAAGGAGGCCTTGCAAGAGTCTATTTTGTGTTTTAGGCCACATTAAGGGTGTCATGTTTGCCGGCTCTTTGACAGAGACCTGCTAATATGAGGGCTCGAAGCCACGTGGGTCACTGGTCGAACCGTTCTGGTGTTTCGATTAATTCTCGCTCCTCGGCGGCCCAGGGAATCTTGAGCGTGAAATTATGCACCCCAGGGACATAGTGCCCCATCCAGAGAGGGCATGCCAGGAGCCCGTATCCTTATTTAGGGTGTGGGGGTATGTGGCCGAGGTCGATTTGTGCAGCCCGCGTTTGCTTCGAGGACCTAGTGGTGCATTTATCACTGCGGGCTGCCTCCTGAGACACATGTACTTCGGCTGCAAAAGCCGGGGTCTGCTCCTCAGTCCAGAGTGAGCGCTTGGTGTTACCATTGACTGTTATAACACTGTTGGTTCCTGGAATTTGGAGTTTGAAATAAGTGATACATCTCCAATGTATCTATAATTTTTTATTGTTCCATGCTATTATATTATCATTCTTGGATGTCATTTTTTGGGACTAACCTATTGACATAGTGCCCAGTGCCACTTGTTGTTTTTTGCTCATTTTTTATTTCACAGAATATCCCTATCAAACAGCCAAACATAGCGAAACTTTTTGGAGATTTTTTGGACCAGAAGACAGCTTCGGATCCAAGGATGCACTAGAGGGGAGGTTAGTGGGGCCCACAAGACACCAGGGTGCGCAAGAGGCCCACAGGGGTCGCATCTGGCACGCCCTGATGGGTTGTGGGGCCCACGAGGGTCTCCTCCACCGCCTCTCATCTCTATAAATACTCAAATATTTCAGAAACCCTAGGAGAGTCGAGGAAACACAATTCTAGCCGCCGCAAGTTCCAGAACCACGATATCCAATCTAAAGCCCTATTCTGGCACTCTGCCGGAGGGGATCACGATCACAGAAGGGTTCATCATCCTCATTGGTGCTCCTCCGATGATGCGTGATTAGTTCACCATAGACCTACGGGTCCATAGGCAATAGCTAGATGGCTTCTTCTCTCTTTTTAATTCTCAATACAATGTTCTCCTCATTGTTCTAGAGATATATTTGATGTAATGACTTTCGGTGGTGTGTTTGTTGGGATCCGATGAAGTTTGAGTTTATGATCAGATCTATATCCATGAATATTATTTGAGTCTTCTTTGATATCTTATATTCATGATTATTTATAGCCTCGTATTTCTTCTCCAAAACTTTGGTTTGGTTTGGCCAACTAGATTGATTTTTCTTGCAATGGGAAGAGTTGCTTTGTGATGGGTTCGATCTTGCGGTGTCCCCACCTAGTGACAGAAGGGGTAGCGAGGCACGTATTGATCATTTCTATTAAGGATAAAATGATGGGGTCTATTCCTACATGAATAGACCTTGTCTACATCATGTCATCGTTCTTATTGCATTACTCCGTTTCTCCATGAACTTAATACACTAGATGCATGCTGGATAGGTCGATGTGTGGAGTAATAGTAGTAGATGCAAGCATGAGTCGGTCTACTAATCTTGGAGTGATGCCTATATTCATGACCATTTCCTTGGATATCGTCATAATTATTTGTTCTTCTATCAATTGCCCAATAGTAATTTCTTTACCCACCATATGCTATTTTCTCGAGAGAAGCCACTAGTGAAATCTAGGGGCCTCGGGTGTATCTTTTATCATATTATTTTTAGATCTATTATTCCAAAAACCCAAAAATACCTTGCTGCACTTTTTATACTTATTTTATTTCGTTTTTATTCAGATCTATTTATCCAATCTCATACAATTTAATCTATCTTTTTACCGACAAGGGATTGACAACCCCGCATATGCGTCGGGTTGCAAGTATTTGTTCTTTGTGTGCAGGTACCGTTTACATAGTGTTGCTTGGTTCTCCTTGGATTGATTACCTTGGTTTAATAATTGAGGGAAATACTTACCGTAGTTGTGCTGCATCATCCCTTCCTCTTTGGGGAAATACCGACAAAGTCTAAGCCGCATCAATAAACATAATGCGGGACTACATTGAAGCATGTGAAGGCTGTGCGCCCTAAGAGCGCGTGGTATCCACTCTGGAAGGGGATGATGTCGAAGATTAGCTCCTCGCTTCTAAAGTTCTCGGGCGAGCCGAAGACTACCTCCAGGGTGATTGTTTCAGTGCAGCGGGCTTTGACGTCTAGGATAACACCTTTAAAGGTGGTGGTGCTCGGCTTGATTCAGGATGAATTCGTTGTTCATATTCCGAACTGTGTCCTCATAAATGAGGTTGAGGCTCCTTCCTCCGTCCATGAGGATGTGTGTCAGATGGTAACCATCGACGATTGGGTCCAGGACAAGCACCGCTGATCCGCCATGCCTGATGCTGGTCGGATGGTCATTCTTATCGAATGTGATCGAGTAAGCGGACCAGGGATTGAACTTCAAGGCGACTGGCTCCAACGCGTAGACATCCCTAAGTGCTCGCTTCCTCTCCTTTTTAGGGATGTGAGTAACTTAGATCATATTGACCTCAGTTACCTCATCGGGAAACTTCTTTTGGCCTCCATTATTGGGTTGTCGAGGTTCATCCTCGTCTTTGCTGCGATTTTGGGTTTTTACTTTGACCCTCGGTCACGACCTTGCCAAGTTGATTAAAGGCCCAACAATTCATGTTTGTGTGGGTTGCTAGTTTGTCCTGGGTGTCGTCGATTTTGCATGGCCGGTACAGGATCCTATCAAGCTGGCTAGGTCCGTCTTTTTTCCCTTTGAAGGGCTTCCTTTTATGTCCGGATTTAGGTTTGGTGAACCCCGCGTTGACCACATCGTCTTTAGTATCGCTTTTGCCATTTCTGTACCTGCGCTTGGGTTTTCCATTGGCATCATGTGTTTTCGAGGTGCCTATCGTGCTATTGTGAGAACTGCTGATAACCCACAAGTATAGGGGATCGCATCAGTTTCCGAGAGTAGAGTATTCAACCCAAATTTATTGATTCAACACAAGGGGATCCATAGGATATTTTCAAGTATTAGCAGTTGAGTTGTCAATTCAACCACACTTGGAGACTAAATATCTGCAGCAGAGTGATCAGTAGCACGGTAGTATGGTAGTTTGATAGTAGTAGTGGTGATAGTAACAGTAACAGTAACGGTAGCAGCAATAGTTTTGTAGCAATTGTAACAGTAGCAGCAACAGAAGTAGTAATAGTAACTTAGGAAAGATTAATATGTGAAAAGCTTGTAGGCATTGGATCGGTGATAACGTTGGATAACATTCATCATGTAATAGTCATAACCTAGGGCGACACAGAACTAGCTCCAATTCATCAATCATATTCATGCTCAACGCAAACACCAAATAACATTTATTTAGGTTCAACACTAATCCCGAAGGTAGAGTGAGTGTATGATGTTAATCATATCAAACTTGGAATCAATTCCAACACACATCGTCACCTCACACTTAACTAGTCTCTGTTTATTCTGCAACCCCTGTTTCGAGTTACTAATCTTAGCAACTGAACCGGTATCAAATACCCAGGGGCTACTACGAACACTAGTAAGGTACACATCAATAACATATATATCGAATATACCTTTGTTCACTTTTCCATCCTTCTTATCTGCCAAGTATTTGGGGTAGTTCCGCTTCTAGTGACCATTTCCTCTGCAGTAGAAGCACTCAGTTTCAGCCTTGGGTCTAGTTATGGGCTTCTTCACATAAGTGGCAACTTGCTTGCCATTCTTCTTAAAGTTCCCTTTCTTTCCCTTGCCCTTTTTCTTGAAACTAGTGGACTTGTTAACCATCAACACTTGATGCTATTTCTTGATTTCTACCTTCGCCGATTTCATCATCGCAAAGATCTCGGGAATCATTTTTTTCATCCCTTGCATATTATAGTTCATCACAAAGTTCTAGTAGCTTGGTGGTAGTGACTAGAGAACTCTGTAAATCACTATCTTATATAGAAGATTAACTCCCACTTGATTCAAGCGATTGTAGCACCCAGACATTCTGAGCACATGCTCACGGGTTGAGCTATTCTCCTCCATCTTGTAGGCAAAGTACTTGTCAGAGGTCTCATACCTCTCGACACGGGCATGAGTCTGAAATACCAATTTTAGCTCGTGGAACATCTCATATGCTCTGTGGCGTTTAAATTTTTTTTTGAAGTCCCAGTTCTAAGCCGTAAAGCATGGCACACTAAACTATTAAGTAGTCATCATATCGAGATTGCCAAATGTTCATAACGTCTGCATCTGCTCCTGCAACAGGTCTGTCACCTAGCAATGCATCAAGGACATAACTTTTCTATGCAACAATGAGGATAATCCTCAGATCACAGACCCATTCCGCATCATTGCTACTATCATCTTTCAAATTAGTTTTTCTCTAGGAACATATCAAAAATAAATCAGGAGAGCTATACGCGAGCTATTTATCTACTACATAGATATGCAAATACTATCAAGACTAAGTTCATGATAAATTAAGTTCAATTGATCAAATTACTTAAGAACTCCCACTTAAATAGACGCCCCTCAAGTCATCTAAGTGATACGTGATCCAGATCAACTAAACCATGTCCGATCATCATGTGAGATGGAGTAGTCATTAATGGTGAACATCTCTATGTTGATCATATCTACTATATGATTCATGTTCGACCTTTAGGTCTCTAGTATTCTCAGGCCATGTTTGTACATGCTAGGCTCGTCAAGTTTAGCCCGAGTATTCCGCATGTGCAAAACTGTCTTGCACCCGTTGTATGTGAACATAGAGTCTATCACACCCGACCATCACGTGGTGTCTCGACACGACGAACTGTGCAACAGTGCATACTCAGGGAGAACACTTATACCTTGAAATTTTAGTTAAGGTATCATCTTATAATGCTACCACCGTACTAAGCAAAATAAGATGCATAAAAGATAAACATCAGATGCAATCAAAATATCGTCATGATCTTGTGCTTTTGATCCCCATCTCCAAAGCATCGTCATGATCTCCATCGTCATTGGCTCGACACCTTGATCTCCATCATTCCCTCGTGGTCGTCTCACCAACTATTGCTTCTACAACTATCGCTAATGCATAGTGATAAAGTAAAGCAATTAGATGGCGTTTGCATTTCATATAATAAAGAGACAACCATAAGGCTCCTGTCGGTTGCCGATAACTTATACAAAACATGATCATCTCATACAATAACGTATATCACATCATGTCTTGACCTTATCACATCACAACATGCCCTGCAAAAACAAGTTAGACATCCTCTACTTTGTTGTTGCAAGTTTTACGTGGCTACTACGGGCTTCTAGCAAGGACCGTTCTTACATACGCATCAAAACCACAACGGTGTTTCATCAAGTTTGCTATTTTAACCTTATTTAAGGACCGGCCGCAGTCAAATTCGATTCAACTAAAGTAGGAGAAATAGACACCCGCCAGCCACCTTTATGCAAAACTAGTTGCATGTCTGTCGGTGGAACCGGTCTCATGTGCGTGGACATGTAAGGTTGGTCCGGGCCGCTTCATCCCACAATACCGCCGAATCAAAATAAGACATTGGTAGTAAGCAGTATGACTATCACCGCCCACAACTCTTTGTGTTCTACTCGTGCATATCATCTACGCATAGACCTGGCTCATGGTGCCACTGTTCGGAAACGTTGTGTGGAAAACAAAAAAAATTCTATGCACATACAATGATCTATCCCTGGAGATGCATAGCAACGAGGCGGAGAGTGTGTCTATGTACCCTCATGGACCGAAAGCGGAAGTGTTTGACAACGCGGTTGATGTAGTTGAACTTCTTCTAGCTCCGACCGATCAAGTACCGAACGTACGACACCTCCGAGTTCTGCACACGTTCAACTTGGTGACGTCCCTTCCCTTCTTGATCCAGCAAGTTGTCGAGGTAGTAGACGAGTTCCGCCAGCACGATGGCGTGGTGACGGTGATGGTGAAGTGATCCGCACAGGGCTTCACCTAAGCACCGCGAGAATATGACCGGGGGTGTAAACTGTGGAGGGGGCGCCGCACACAACTAACAATAGATGTTGTATGTTCTAGGCACCCCCTCCCGACATATATATAGGTGGGAGGGGAGGAGAGGAAGCAGAGGGGTGCCCCAAGTAGGATCCGAATCCTACTTGGGTTTCCCCAAGTGGCACCCCCCTTTCCTTTCTCCGCTGGAGAAGCAAGGGAAGGGGGAAGGGAGAAAGGAAGGGGGGCCAAACCCTGCTTTTTCCTTCTCCAATTCGGCCAGCTGCCAAAGGGAGGGCACCACCCCTTGTGGGCTGGTGTGCTCCCGTCTTATGGCGCATATGGCCCATATATTCTCCCTGGGGGTTTCGGTAACACCCCCCCCCCGGTACTCCGATAAATATCCAATACATTCTGGAACACATCTGGTGTCTGAAACTATTGTCCTATATATCAATCTTTACCTCTCGACCATTTCCAGACTCCTCATCATGTCTGTGATCTCATCCGTAACTCCGAACAACATTAGGTCACCAAATCACATAACTCATAAAATACAATATCGTCCTCGAACATTAAGCGTGCGGACCCTACGGGTTCGAGAACTATGTAGACATGACCGAGACACCTCTCTGGTCAATAACCAATACCGGAACCTGGATGCTCATATTGGTTCCTACATATTTTACGGACATCTTTATAGGTCGAACCGTTATGACAACATAAGTTATTCCCTTTATCTATCGGTATGTTACTTGCCCGAGATTCGATCGTCGGTATCTGCATACCTAGTTCGATCTCGTTATCAGCAAGTCTCTTTACTCATTCCGTAATACATCACCTCCTGACCAACTCCTTAGTCATTTGCTTGCAAGCTTATGATGTGTATTACCGAGAGGGCCTAGAGATACCTCTCCGATACTCGGAGTGACAAATCCTAATCTCGATCTATGCCAACTCAACAAAACACCTTCAGAGATACCTGTAGAGCATCTTTATAATCACCCAGTTACGTTGTGACGTTTGATAGCACACAAGGCATTCCTCCGGTATCCGAGAGTAGCATAAACTCATAGTCAAAGGAATATGTATTTGACATGAAGAAAGCAATAGCAATAAAATTGAACGATCATAATGCTAAGCTAGCGAATGGGTCTTGTCCATCACATCATTCTCCTAATGATGTGATCTCATTATCAAATGACAACTCATGTCCATGGTCAGGAAACCTTAACCATCTTTGATCAACAAGCTAGCCAAGTAGAGGCTCACTAGGGACATAGTGTTTGTCTATGTATTCACACATGTATCAAGGTTTCTGATCAATACAATTCTAGCATGAATAATAGACATTTATCATGAATAAGGAAATATAAAATAACAACTTTATTATTGCCTCTAGGGCATATTTCCTTCAATAACTTGCAAGATCGGATCAAGAACAGAAATATATTCATGAAAACATAAAGGGTTCAGATCTGAAATCATGGCACTCGGGCCCTAGTGACAAGCATTGAGCATAGTAAAGTCATAGCTGATAACCCACAAGTATAGGGGATCGTTTGTAGCCTTTTTGATAAATAAGAGTGTCGAACCCAACAAGGAGCTAAAGGTAGAACAAATATTCCCTCAAGTTCTACCAACCACCTATACAACTCTACGCACGCTTGACGTTTGCTTTACTGGAAACAAGTATGAAACTATTTTGTAGGAATAAATCTACGGGTACTTTGCGGGAATAAAACTACGAATAAATTTCAAGCTAATAAAAGTGGAAAGATTTTGTCAATAAGAAAGTCATTTGTCCCTAGGCAATCGATAACAAGTACCGGTAATCATTCTTGCAATTTTATATGAGGGAGAGGCATAAGCTAACATACTTTCTCTACTTGGATCATATGAACTTATGATAGGAACTCTAGCAAGCATCCGCAACTAATAAAGATCATTATGGTCGTGAAACCCAACCATAGCATTAAGTATCAAGTGTTCCTTACTCCCATACGCAATAGCCCACCTATCCGCGTTTAAGTTTCTATCACTCTCGCAACACTAACAATAAGCAAACCATGAAAATATTGCAACACCCTACAGCGAGGGCCCCTCATGTTTGCGCGAGACAGAGGGCACCGTAAGACAGCACAATAAATAAAATATACAATCATACCAACCAAGATCACGATTAACCCATAGGACAAAATGGATCTACTCAAACATCATAGGATAACCATAGATCATTGGGAAATAATATATGGAGTTGATCACCATGTTTAAGTAGAGATTACAGCGGGGAGAAGAGGTTTTACACTGCTGCAAAGAGGGGGAGAGAGTTGGTGATGACGGTAGCAAGATTGTTGATGTAGATCGCCATCCCGATCGTTGCCCCGGCGGCACTCCAGTGCCACCGGGAGAGAGGGGGAGAGAGCCCCCCTCCTTCTTCTTCTTCCTTGCCCCCCTAGATGGGAGAAGGGTTCCCCCTCTGGTCCATCGTCTCCATGGCGGCAGAGGGGCGGGAGCCCCTCCGAGATTGGATATCCCTCTCTGTTATCTTCTGTTTCCCGGTCCCCAGATCTGGCCGAAAATCGTTTCTTATATTCCCGGAGATCCGTAACTCCGATTGTGCTGAGATTGTAGCGCAATTTTTTTCCGGATATAAGCTTCCTTGCGCCCGAAGTAGAGGTCCAACTGACATACGAGGTGGGCAAAACCCACCACCGTGCGCCAGGGGCCTCTGGCGCGCCCTATTGTCTTGTGCCATGTGTGGGCCTCCATTTGCGGTGATCCAACTCCCAAAAATCACATATATTCCAAAATAATTATCCGTAAAGTTTTATTGCATTTGGACTTCGTTTGATATGGATACTCTGGGATACAAAAAACATGCAGAAAACAGGAACTGACACTTGGCACTGGATCAATAGTTTAGTCAAATAAATCATATAAAAAGTTGCCAAAAGTATGTAAAACTTGCATAATATTGGCATGAAACAATCATAAATTATAGATACAACAGAGACGTATGAGCATCCCCAAGCTTAATTCCTGCTCGTCCTCGAGCAGGTAAATGATAAAAAAGATAATTTTTGATGTGGAATGCTACCTAGCATAAACTTGATCATATATCTATTCATGTCATGAATATTAAGACATAAGTGATTCAAAGCAATAGTGTATAATTTGACATAAAGACATCAATACTCAGGCATCCCAACAAACAATCATGTCTTTCAAAATATCAATGCTAAAGAAAGTTATCCCTACAAAATCATATAGTCTTGTCATGCTTTGTCTTCTTAACACAAAGTATTTATCATGCACAACCCCGATGACAAACCGAGCAATTGATTCATACTTTTTAACGCGCTTCAGCTTTTTCAACTCTCACGCAATACATGAGCGCAAGCCATGGATATAGCACTACGGATGGAATAGAATATAATGATAGGGGTAAATATAGAAAAGACAAAAAAGTAGAAAGTCTCACATCGATGCGGCTAACCAACGGGCTATGGATATACCATCAATTGATATCAACGTGAGGAGTAGGGATTGTCATGCAATGAATGCACTAAGAGCTATAAGTGTATGAAAGCTCAATACGAAAACTAAGTGGGAGTGCATCTAATCCTATCATGATAAATTCTCACTAGTCTATGAAAGTGACAACATAGGAGACTCTCCATATGAAAAACATAGTGCTACTTTGAAGCACAAGTGTGGTAAAGGATACTAACAATGCCCCTTCTCTCTTTGTTTACTTATTATTTTTATTTTTATTTTCATTTTTTTATTTTCCTTTTTTTCTTTCTTTTTTTCTATTTCTTTTTTCCTTTTTTTATATTTTTTCTCTCATTGTCCGGAGTCTCATCCCGACTTGTGGGGGAATCGTAGTCTCCATCATCCTTTCCTCACTGGGGCACTGCTCTAAAAATGAATAATGATCATCACACTTTTATTTACTTATAACTCAAATGAACTAAAAATTACAACTCGATACCTATGACAAAACATGACTCTATATGAATGCCTCTGGCAATGTACCAGGATGTGCAATGATCTAGCGTAACATGTATGGAAAATGATGAACGGTGGCTGAGCCGCAACTACTATGTCAGCTATATGATCATGCAAAACAATAAGACAATGAATGCTCAAGTCATCAAACGGAAGCGGTGGAAGTTGCATGGAAATATATCTCGGAATGGCCATGGAAAAGCCATAATAGGTAGGTATGGTGGCTGTTTTGAGGAAGATATAATAAGCTTAGGTGTGATAGAGCGTATCATATCACGGGGTTTGGATGCACCTACGAAGTTTGCACCACGTCTCGATGTGAGAAAGGGCAATGCACAGTACCGTAGAGGCTAGCAAATTGCGGAAAGGTAAGAGTGCGTATAATTCATGGACTCACATTAGTCATAGAACTCATATACTTATTGCAAAATTTTATTAGACCTCGTAGAAAACTACTACTACGCATGCCCCTAGGGGGGTATATTGGTAGGAAAAGACCATCGCTCGTCCCCGACCGCCACTCATAAGGAAGACAATCAATAATAAATCATGCTCCAACATCATAGCATAATGAGAGACTATACGTGCATAATTCGGGATTCAAAAACCTTAACACCAATATTGTTACTAAACAAAACCGTTTACTAGTCCCTCCCACATATTCCATCTCCATATCACAAAACTATTTCAAGCAATCAAACATATCATATTCAGTGATCCATAAGTTTTATGTAGGATTTTATGACTAACCATGCAATTGACCAATTCCTTTTGACTCTCTAAATAGATCTAAGTGAAGCATGAGAGTTTAATTATTTCTACAAAATACCATGCTATAACAAATATAAGTGAAGCAAAAGAGCATTATTCAAACAACGTTTTTCCATGTGAAGAGAAACAGGAAATCCAAACTTCAAATGATATAAGTGAAGCACATGAAGCATTCTATAAAGGTACACTCAAAAGATATAAGTGAAGTGCAATGAGCATTCTATAAATCAACCATGGACTATCTCATACCAGCATGGTGCTTAAAAGGAAAGGGGAAAAACTAAATGCAAAATATGCTCCAAGATTTGCACATATCACATGAACAAAACGAAACCGAAAACATACTGATACTTGTTGAAGAAAGATGGGATGCCTTCCGGGGCATCCCCAAGCTTAGACACTTGAGTCTCCTAGAATATTTACTTGGGGTACCTTGGGAATACCCAAGATTGAGCTCTTGCCTCTCCTCCTTCTCCTCATATTGAGACCTCCTCGATCTTTGATCACTTCATCCACACAAAACTCAACAGAAAGTTCGGTAAGATCCGTTAGTATAATAAAGCAAATCACTACTCTAAGTATTGTTGCAAACCAATTCATATTTTGTTTTTGCATTGTATCTACTGTAATATAACTTTTCCATGGCTTATACCACTGATAAAAATCGATAGTTTCATCAAAACGATCAAAACAATGCATCAAAAACAGAATCTATCTTAAACAGGACAGTCTATAGTAATCTGAACATTCACCGTACCTATGGTACTCCAAAAGTTCTAAAAAATAGGAAAAATAAACATTTTGTATAGAAATACAGTGCAAAAAGTTTCAGAACCGTTTGACGTTCCATTAAAAAAATGTAAAATCGTGCACTACAACCAAAGTTTCCGTTTTGCACCACACAAACCAACAAGCAATGTAAACATCCTAAAGGCAAATCTTGGCACATTATTTTTATAATACAATGGAATTGTACAACGGGATAATTATTTTTGTTGAAAAGTTTCTATAATTCAAGATTCACAAAGTTTCCTTGGGCATGAACAAAGTTCAAGGCATGCTCCCGCTTCCACGACGCTCGTCTATCTCACTTTCACTTTTCTCCCGCTTAACCCACAAGACAAAATGGATCTACTCAAACATCATAGGATAACCATATATCATTGGGAAATAATATATGGAGTTGAGCACCATGTTTAAGTAGAGAGGTGTTACACCACTGCAAAGAGGGGGAGAGAGTTGGTGATGACGGTAGCAAGATTGTAGACTTTTGCTTTAAATAAGTGTCGAACCCAATGAGGAGCTAAAGGTAGAACAAATATTCCCTCGAGTTCTATCGACCACTGATACAACTCTGCGCATGCTTGACGTTCGCTTTATCGAAAACAAGTATGAAACTATTTTGTAGGAATAAATCTGCGAGTACTTTTCGGGAATAAAACAACGAATAAATTACAAGCTAATAAAATTGGGAAAGCTTTTGTCAATAAGAAAGTCATTTGTCCGTAGGCAATCGATAACAAGTACCGGTAATCATTATTGCAATTTTATATGAGGGAAAGGCATGAGCTAACATAATTTCTCTACTTGGATCATATGCACTTATGATTGGAACTCTAGCAAGCATCCGCAACTACTAAAGATCATTAAGGTCATGAAACCTAACCATAGCATTAAGTATCAAGTCCTCTTTACTCCCATACGCCATAGCCCACCTATCCGCGTTTAAGTTTCTGCCACTCTCGCAACACTGACAATAAGAAGACCATGAACATATTGCAACACCCTATAGCGAGGGCCCCTCACGTTTGCGTGAGACGGAGGGCATCGTAGGACAGCACCATAAATAAAATATACAATCATACCACAGGACAAAATGGATTTACTCAAACATCATAGGATAACCATAGATCATTGGGAAATAATATATGGAGTTGAGCACCATGTTTAAGTAGAGATTACAGCGGGGAGAAGAGGTGTTACACCGATGCAAAGCGGGGGAGAGAGTTGGTGATGACGGTAGCAAGATTGTTGATGTAGATCGCCATCCCGATCGTTGCCCCGGCGGCACTCCGGGGCCACCGGAAACGAGGGGGAGAGAGCCCCCTCCTTCTTATTCTTCCTTGAACTCCCCCCTAGATGGGAGGAGGGTTCCCCCTCTGGTCCATGGTCTCCATGGCGGCGGAGGGGCGGGAGCCCCTCCGAGATTGGATTCTCCCTGTCTGTTCTCTTCTGTTTCCCCGTCCCCAGATCTGGCTGAAACCGTTTCTTATATTCCCGGAGATCCGTAACTCCGATTGCGCTGAGATTTTAACACAATTTTTTCGGATATAAGCTTCCTTGCACCCGAATTAGAGGTCCAACCGATGTACGAGGTGGGCACAACCCACCACCGCGCGCCAGGGGCCTCTAGCGTGCCCTGGTGTCTCGTGCCTTGTGTGGGCCTCCGTTTGCGGTGATTCCAACTCCCAAAAATTACATATATTCCAAAATAATTCTTCGTAAAAATTTATTTTATTTGGACTTCGTTTGATATGGATACTCTGCGATACAAAAAACATGCAGAAAACTGGAACTAGCACTTGGCACTGGATCAATAGGTTAGTCCAATAAATCATATAGAAAGTTGCCAAAAGTATGTAGAACTTGTATAATATTGGCATGAAACAATCAAAAATTATAGATAACATGGAGACGTATCAATAGCAATATCAATCTCAGAACATAGTGGATACTAGGGATCAAGCCCTAACAAAACTAATTCGATTACATGATAAATCTAATCCAACCCATCACCGTCCAGCAAGCCAATGAAGGAAGTACTCACTCCGGTGGTGAGCATCATGAAATTGGTGATGGAGGAAGGTTGATGATGACGGCGCCGTCGAATGCCCCTCTCCGAAGCCTAGAACAGACTCCAGATCAGCCCTCCCGATGAAGAACATGAGGTGGCGGCGGCTCCGTATCGTAAAACCCGATGATTCCTTCTCTCTGATTTTTATCTTGGCGAATAGGTACTTATGGAGTTAGGGGTTCCCAGGGGCCCACAAGCCTAAGGAGCGCGCCCCAGGGGGGTGCTCCCCCTGGGCTTGTGGTGCCCTGGTGGCCCGCCTCTGGTAGTTTCTTCTGTCAGTATTTATTATATGTTCTGAAATAATTCTCAGTAAATATCCAGCTCAATCCGAGAACTTTTATTTCTCCACAAAAACAACACCCTGGAAATTCTGCTGAAAACAACGTCAGTCCGGGTTAGTACCATTCAAATCATGCAAATTAGAGTCCAACACAAGAGCAAAAGCGTTTGGAAAAGTAGATACATTTGGGACGTATCAACTCCCCCAAGCTTAACTCATTGCTTGTCCTCAAGCAACTCAGTTAACAAACTGAAAGTGATAAAGAAAAACTTTTACAAACTCCTTTTGTTCTTATTTTTGTAAACATGTTTAACTAATGTTCAATTTTTAGCAAGGTTTATAAACTAACCATATTCATGATAACATTTAGGTCTCGCATTTACTCTTGCCAATGACATTACCAACTAGTGAGCAATAATAAGATTCTCGGATGCCAAAAATTTGTCAAAACAATCATGATATAATACGATAACATGGTATCTCGCTAGCCCTTTCTGAGACTGCAAAACATAAATGCATAGCACCTCTGAAGTTCAAGCAGCGACTAAACATTATAATTCATGGTACAAAAGATCCAGTCATGTCACACTCAACATTAACTATACTCAATGCAAACGAATGACAATAGTGCTCCCCAACTAGTGCTTAAATGAGAGGGAGATGACTCAACAATAAAAGTAAATGGATAGGCCCTTCATAGAGGGAAGTAGGGATTTGTAGAGGTGCCAGAGCTCGAAGCTTAAAACAAAGATAAATACAATTTTGGGAGGTATGCCTTTCCTCTCAACATTACGCCCGAGAGATTTCAATATCTTCCGTGCTTAAAAAATTAGTGGTGGTTCCCAAGCGGTGAAAAGTAAAGTTTACTCCCCCTCCACCAACAAACACAAGCCATGGCTAGGTGAATCCTCGCTGCCCTCCATACCTACAACTATCCGGGGGAGTTTATTTTATTATTTTTGCAATTTTAATCATGGGACTGGGCATCCCGATTACCATCACCTCTAGTGCAATGACGAGTGAATAAACACTCATCATGGCATGGAAGATACTGACCGCCCCCTGTCGCCCCATGAGAAGTACGGGCACACAAAACAGATGTTCATTTGAATATTTAGAGGTGGCACATGCAAATTTACTTGGAACGGTAGGGTAATACCACATATAGGTTGATCTAGTGGACTCATCTGAACAACTTTGGGTTTAAGGATTTGGATGCACAAGCAGTATTCCCGCTTAGTACAGGCGAAGGCTAGCAAATAGATTGAGAAGCGACCAGCTAGAGAGCGAAAATAGTCATAAACATGCATTGAGAATAATTAACATTGAATACAAACATATCAAACATATGGAGGCTATGTTGGTTTTGAATCAACTACATGCGTGAACATGTGCCAAGTCAAGCCACTCGAAACATTCAAAGGAGGATATCATAGTATCATACTACATCATAACCATTTTAATGCATGTTGACACTCAAGATAAATCATTATCCACTCCTAGCTAATTAAGCATGGCATGAGCAATTACAATATCTAATTGTCATCACAAACATGTTTACTCATAATAATACTGAATCAAGAGCGATGAGCTAAACATATTTATAAAAACAAAAACAAGAGGAGCTCATACCAGCTTTTCTTCACCCTAATCACTTCATAAAATCACTGTCATTATTGCCTTTCACTTGCATGACCGAATGATATGAAAAATAATAATAATAATAATAATAATAATAATAATAATAATAATGCAAGTGTGTCGTGTACTAAGCTGGAATCTACAAACATTTTATTCAGAGGAAAAGACAAGATAATTTGGGCTCTTTGTTAGATCAATAATAATGCATATGAGAGCCACTCAACATCTTCATCGTGGTCTTCTCCTCTCGACAACCCAAAGGAAAGAAAAGAAATTCAGAGAGACACACTATAATATTTTTTCGAGTTTTTATTTTCTCGAGGAAAGCAAATTAAAGGTAAACAAAAACAAGAAAAACTATTTACACGGGAAAGCTCCCAACAAGTAAAAGAAGAATGAGAAATATTTTGGGGTTTCCTTTTAATACTACAAACTACTTAAACAGGAAAGAAATACTGAAAAGAAACGAGAAATATTTGTGGATTTTTTAAGTTTTTCAAACAGACAAGAAAGCGAAAATAAAACTAACATGGATATACAATAGAAAAGGATGAACACCGACAACTGGAATGAAATGTGTGGTACAGGAATGTAATGTCGGTGAGAGATACGCACTCCCCCAAGCTTAGGTTTTTGGCCTAAGTTGGTCTATGTCCACGACTCAAAGTATCCCTCGGGATAGTACTGGGGCTCATCGGGGTTCCACTGATAAACTGGGTCCTGTGGATCCCACTAGTAGACAGGCTTTGCGGCCGCCTCAAGCGCAGGTGCTGGCGCTGGCTCAGCCACTTGGGGCGGCTCCACACCCCAATACGCATAAATGTCCGCGGGCATGATAGTGTACATGCCTGAAGTAAGATCGAACAAAGAAGGTGCGGGCAAGGTAATTGTCTCACGCGTGCCCTGATTAAATACTAAGTTATAACGGAATCGCGTCTTGCCTCCGTCAATAAAGCCATGCCCAACCATTCTAGCATAATCTAGGTGCCTCACAGGTAAGAGCCTCTCCTCCGCCTTATTGTGCCTAATGGGTATCTCAAAATGCCTAGCGAGGCGAGAAGCATAAATACCACCATAAATAGCTCCCTTTGAGTGGTTAGCGTGTAACCGTCGAGCAATCATAGCACCCAAACTAAAAGTCCTATCGCCGTAAAGAGCATATGGCACAAAATAGCAAGGTTCGGAGAGCCGAGTGTTCCACTCTCCCACCGAGCAGTCAAACGCCTCCCGACAAATAATGAATAATAGTGCAAAACATGGAAATTATAAACTAGCAACTCTAGCCTCAAAAACTCCTCGCGTCTGCCAACAATGACTTCAGATATAAAATCTGCAAGGTCACGGGGACGTGGCTCTATAGGTCTGCCCTCTGGTGGGATCAAACAAGCCTCACAAAACTCATCAAGTGTCATCTCTCAAGGTTCATCATATAAGTTGAATGTAACTGTGGGTGGATTTGCAATAGAGTGAAAATGAAAGCTTTGCACAAAAGTATTCATGAGGACGAGGTATTGGTCACACTTATCTTCGAGGAAGGGAAGAATGCCAGCGTTGTTCGACAAATGGTAGAAGTCATTGAGAATTCTCGCATCCCTCAAGAAAGTGTTGCACGGCCATTCGCAAGGTTGTACTTCAGCGGCACGAGGAAGGTGATACTTGGGCTTAGGAACCTCCTTAGGAGCCCGGCTTGAAGATCTTCTTAACCTCCACTTGAGCATTTTCTTTTTCTGAAAATTTCTGAAATTTTTAGTGACTCGAAATAAAAGTTAACCAAACTCAAAAATACTGATAGCAACTACTCCCATAAGCATCTAGAGGCTATATCATGCAACAAAACTACTTTGGCCATATAAATTTGACATGCAAGCTCAAGAACATGGTCACCGCAGCAGCAAAAAAAATCAATACATAAAGCACTAGAATGAAAACTAATTAGACCATTGGAGGAGTCACACACCGAAGAACAATCTCCCAAAACAGTTTCGAAAACGTAATTCCGAGCAAGGAGATCAAAAACTATAGTCAAATGAGGAAGAACACGGGTTTGAGCAAGCAAGTGATTTTTTCTGGAGGAAGAAGGGAGTGTGTGGCTAGAATAAGTGAGTGGGTCCCTATGGTTGGGTTTTGATGATCGGGTTCGAGTAATTTTCTGTAACACCTCTTCTTCCCACTATAATATCTACTTAAACATGGTGCTCAACACTATATATTATTATCCAATGATATGTGGCTACCCTATGATGTTTGAGCGGATCTGTTTTGTCCTATGGGTTGATTGATGATCGTGATTGGTTTGAGTTGTATGTTTTATTACTAGTGCTATCCTATGGTGCTCTCCGTGTCGTGCAAGCATGAGGGATTCCCACTGTAGGGTGTTGTAATACGTTCATGATTCACTTATGGTGGGTGCCTAGAGTGACAGAAGCTTACGTCCGAGTAAGGGGGTTGTTGCGTATGGGAGTAAAGAGGATTTGATACTTAATGCTATGGTTGGATTTTACCTTAATGATCTTTAGTAGTTGCGGATTCTTGCTAGAGTTCCAATCATAAGTGCATATGATCCAAGTGAATAACTATGTTAACTCATGCCTCTCCCTCATAAAAAATTGCAATAATGATTACCGGTCTAGTTATCGATTGCCTAGGGACAAATAACTAACTTTCTTGTGTTACAAAAGCTTTCTACTAAACAACTAACTTATATTATCTTTCAAATTACTGGTAGTTTTATTCATGCTAAGTACATCTAGTTTTATCCTTGCAAACTTATCCCTACACCTACAAAATAGGTTCATACTTGTCCTAGGTAAAGCGAACATTAAGTGTGTGTAGAGTTGTATCGGTGGTCGATAGAACTTAAAGGGAATATAAATCCTACCTTTAGCTCCTCGTTGGGTTCGACACTCTTATTTATCGAAAAAGCTACAATTGATCCCCTATACTTGTCGGTTATCAGCATGGCATGTTAAAGAAGCATTTGAATTAATCTCTAGTAAGTTTAATTGGAGTTCGGATCAAAGTGAGTTTGATCCAAGTGAAACTCCAAGTGCACTTATTTTGTCTATGTTATATAAATAATAAAAGTATGTTGGGGTTGATGCATTATCACAACAAATTCATGTTCTACACATTATTCTATCCAGAAAGCATATAATCGACCCGACTGTTGTATTTCCATGGTTGGACAAAGAAGGATATGGGCAAAGATTATTTTCCACTCATTGGTAATTATATAGGTCATGTACATACATAATCACTTGCAAACAATCAACGAGAAATATGCTTCAAATATTACATCTAAATTTTTGGTTGCATTAGATGCTTCACTTCTTGGATGAAGTTCGACTTTGCACCAATGGTGCAACATATCATCTTTTCATAAAAGTAAAGATTGATATACGTGTGATACATCTCCAACTATTCTATAATTTTTTATTGTTCACTAGTACAACGAGGTGCTATACAAACGGTTTTTAACCCCTTTCCGTAACGGCATTCTGAACCGTTGCCGAATGAGTGTGTGCGATAGGGGGTCCTTCCCACACGACCTAGAAACCGTCGGGGATAGGCCCTCATGGCACACACGCTCGGTAAAATGAGGTCATGTGCGACGAGCAAGCGATCAAATATAGTTATACGTACAGTTGTGCTAAACAATAAAATTATACATGTCAAATCATTTTTGGTCTTAAGTACATCCCGCACAGTCAGTCCCGGCTAAACATTTCCATTCGTATGTACATTACACACAATCAATCCAAGGATTACGTTTCCGTTAGTATCTACATCCCACACAGTTAATCCCAAAAGTACGTTCCCGTTCGTATATACATCCCACATAGTCACTCCAAGGAAAATGTTTTTGTTTGCAGGTACATCACACACAATTTTCCCCCATTAAATCATTTGTGGTAGCGTTGCCATTGCAGACGATATTAACAATTTTATCATTTGCATTATTGAATGCATCACACACGGTTCATAGAAGAAAATGTGTGGCATAGGCTGTCCATCACACACAGTTTTTATGTGGTAAACGTTTGCGCAAGGTGGCCTAACGCAAACAATTTTCAAGAGGATGTAATGTGTGATTGTTCATTGATCCAACACGGTTTATTTCTAAAAAGTGTGTGCATTGCCTGAGGTCATCGCCCATGGTGTTTTCTCAATAACCATTTCCAATAGAAAAAACCCAATTAGGAGGCTAATTGGCCATTAGCAGGTTAATTGGCCTATTATTAATAATCCATTTATCAATCTAATTGACATTTCATATTAGCCACACAATATATTTTATTTTCATATTAAGGAAGCGGGATTTCATAATTGAAATACATCAGAGTACATCATATAGCTTCAACACTCAGCTACCCCATTACACAACCGCACCAACATCAAGTTTCACATGCAACATCTATAACCTTTCGAAATTAGCATCATAGATGGTACATAGACAGATGAATCTCATCTGGAAAACTGCTAAAGCGGAAGGCGAATATTGAGCCTTCATTGATGTTGAAGGTCTTTGCAAATTTAGGCCAGTGCCTGTGGATGATTGACCGTCCATCTTTCGTCCTCTTCAGGAACACTTCAATATTGAACCATGGGTGTTGTATGAATACCTTCCTCGCCTCCTGACCATACAGGTGGTTTCAGAGGTAATCATCGGTGAACTGCTTTGGAAAGGCCTGAAAACAAGGATGTGCATAAATATCTTCTCTAGATTGGAAATGGGTCAAAGGAATAAAAAAGCCAAGGTATAATAGTTAGTACCATGCTGTAGTGAACTAATGTCTTCTTCATTGTCCAGACAAAGATCTTGTTGTTTTTTATCGCTAATTTCTTTATCCTAACAATCTTTCTGAGATTCTTGACTTGACTGATATTCATGGACAACTCATTTCCCCATATGCAAAAAGGGTCGAACAGTGGGTCAAAACCTCTAATAGCAGGACCTACATGTGCAAGACCAAATTGTTGAAAACCTAAATATTATAATGGTTCTTGCAATTGCACAATAATGTGCTATCAGACAAAGGACCATGCATGTGCAAACCTCGAATGTAAACCTCGGTGCTTCCCATTGTTTCCCTGCAACACATATAAGGAAGTTAGTGATCAGGTTAAGTGAGGGTTCGCATGCTATCAGTAAAAATATGTTGATGAAAATAAGCACATTGCAGATTCATCGGATTAGTTCAAGCCACATGGAAAACCCATTTATCCAAACCAAGCATGATTAACAACTAGGAAATATAACAATTGTATATGTTTCTCATGTATTAAGTGCAGCCAAACTCGATTTATTTCTCACGTGCACAACAATACAAAATTCTACCCACGACTATTGGACATCGCATTGCAGAATTGAACCAAGCAGTTAACTAAACACCACAACAAATGAACCAAACATTAATTGAGCACCACATTGCACAATATAACATACTCCTAATAGAAGATCAGGCAGTTAACCAAACCAAGCATGCTTAACAACTTGGAAACATAGCAATTGTATTTGTTTCTCATGTATTTAGTATTGCCAAATTCGATATATTTCTCACATGGTATACAATAACAGAATGCACCCACAACAATTGAACATTGCATTGCAGAATTGAACCAAACAGTTAACTAAACACCACAACAAATGAACCAAACGTTAACTAAGCACCACATTGCACAATATATAACATACTAGAAGATCAGACAGTTAACCAAACCAAGCATGCTTGACAACTTGGAAATATAGCAATTGTATTTGTTTCTCATGTATTTTGTAAAGATAAATTCAATTTATTTCTCACATGGAAGACAATACAAATTGCACCCTGAAGAATTGAACATCACATTTGCAGAATTGAACCAAACAGTTAACTGAACACGACAACTAGTTAACCAAACAGTTAAATAAGTGAGCACCACATTGGACGACATATATAACATATACACTAGAGCAACAAATTGCATGGTAAAAGTAGATAGGACAATTCACTAGAATTTGTTAAGGAAAGGCAGGAGCAGCACATGCAATGGGTAAACCGAGCATGCTTAACTGGCGTAGCTAGAAAAGTGAACATAGGTCCTTATAGTGAGCTAATAAGACAGGCTACTTCTCATCGTCGGAAATATCGATGATGATTGGCACCTTGGACATGGAAGAGGGCGAGGCCTCCACATCATGGGTTCCCTCGTCGTAGTGGTGAGTTGCCTGAGCTGCTCCAGGCACCAACCTGTTGGCTCTCGAGTTGAGGTAAGCACGGGCACGCTGAGAAAACACCTCGTAGTCTTCGTCGATGGCACTGACGGTGGCCTCGAGAAAACGCAACGATCTGTCATTTAAAGCAGGCAACCACGTCGCGGCGTCAACGCACGAGGCGTCGATGGTGGCCTCGACGGCGAGGTGCTCCTCCAAGATCTATGGGTTGGCACGAATGGCAGCCATCACGACCTCATATGCACGTGCGGCCGTGATTTGCTTCTCCGCTGCCAAATGCTCCTTCAGCTCCTGGCTATACAGTGTGCACCATGGCTTAGGGCGGCGCTTATTTGGGGGAGGGGTCGGTGATTTGGGCGGAAGGTGTCGCGCTGGCGGTCGGGGCATGTGGGATGTGGAAGGAGGAGGAGGAGGGGATGGGGTCGGGTGTGGATTGCCTGTCTGGATCGACGAGGCCAAGCAGCATGAAGGAGGGTCACCGGAGAGGAGGCCACACTGAAAGAAAGGAGTGAAGGTTTCAACTTGGAAAGGAAGGCGGAAACAGGGGAAATGTGGCTTTTGGTAAGGGGGGGGGACAAGGAGGTAGATATTTCCGCAGAAGCTGAAAATTTTGGATCGGTGCAGCGAAAAAACTGGTGCACAACAAACACGGTCCCTTATTCAGCACTGTGTATAATATGTGAACATCACAAACGATTCATATAGCTTAACCCGTGTGTGATGAGTTTGAACATGCAAATGTTGGTCTGAATTTCCTTGGTTACAGTGGTCATCCACGTCATTACATAATTTGGATACACAAAGGAGACTACAGCACACCCAAACTTCTTAATCGAGCAAGTTCAACAATTAAACAGAGAAAACTGACCTAAACATTACTCTAACAAATTTTTTAGATTGTTCCATGTTGTTATATTATCATTCTTGGAAGCTTTACAATCATTTTATAGCAACTTTATATCATTTTTTGGGACTAACCTTTGACATAATGCCCAGTGCCAGTTGCTATTTTTTGCTTGTTTTTTACTTCGCAGAAAATCAGTACCAAACGGAGTCCAAAAGCAGCAAAAAAATTGGAGATTTTTTCTAGACCAAAAGACACAAGATGGGCCAAAGAAGTACCAGAGGGGTGCCCCGAGGGGGCACAACCCACCTGGGCTTGCCTAGGGGCCCAGGTGCGCCCTGGTGGGTTGTGCCCACCTCGGTGGCCTCCCGCACCGCATCTTCACCCTATAAATACCCAAATATTCCATAAAGCCTAGGGGAGTCGACAGGACACAATTCCAGCCGCCACAAGTTCCAGAACCACGAGATCCAATCGAGACACCATCGTGGAGGGGTTCATCATCCTCATTGGTGCCTCTCCGATGATGCGTGAGCAGTTCATTGTAGACCTAGGGATCCGTAGGTAGTAGTTAGATGGTTTCTTCTCTCTTTTAATTCCCAATACAATGGTCTCTTGGAGATCTATTTGATGTAACTCTTTTTGCGGTGTGTTTGTTGGGATCCGATGAACTTTGATTTTATGATCAGATCTATTTTATCCATGAAAGTTATCTGAGTTTTGATCTCTTATATGCATGATTACTTATAGCCTCATATTTCTTCTTTGAATCTTTGGTTTAGTTAGGCCGACTAGATCGATTTTTCTTGTCATGGAAAGAGGTGCTTTGTGATGGGTTCGATCATGTAGTGTTCTTTCTCATTGACAGAAGAGCAGCAAGACACGTATTGATCGTTGCTATTAAGGATAACAGGATGGGATCTATTCCTACATGAATAGATCTTGTCTACATCATGTCATCGTTCTTATTGCATTACTCCATTTCCGCATGAACTTAATACACTAGATGCATGCTGGATAGCGGTCGATGTGTGGAGTAATAGCAGTAGATGCAGGCAGGAGCCGGTCTACTAATCTTGGTCGTGATGCCAATATAATGATCATTGCCTGGATATCATCATAGTTATTTGAAGTTCTATCAATTGCCCAACAGTAATTTGTTTACCCATCGTATGCTATTTTCTTAAGAGAAGGCACTAGTGAAATCTACGGGCCCCGGGTCTATTCTTTATCATATTTTCCTTGAGATCTATTTTTATTTGCTATTGTTTTCAGATCTATAATTCTAAAAACTCAAAAATACCTTGCTGCAATATATTCTTTATTTATTTTGTTTTGTTTTATTGTGAGGTCTATTTATCCAAAATCATACAAAGCAAGCTATCTTTTACCTGGGAGGGATAGACAACCCCTCTTACGCGTCGGGTTGTAAGTATTTGTTTTTTGTGTGCAGGTACCGTTTACATAGTGTTGCTTGGTTCTCCTACTGGTTTGTTACCTTGGTTTCGTCACTGAGGGAAACACCTACCATAGATGTGCTGCATCATCCCTTCCATTCGGGGAAAAGCTGACGCGGACACGGGCCATCAGCCTCCAAGCAGTTTTTCCCTGAAGAGGAAGTGATGATGCAACATGGCTACGGTAGGTATTTTCCTCAGTGATGAAATCAAGGTTATCGAACCAGTAGGAGAACCAAGCAACACTATGTAAACGGTACCTACACACAAAAAACAAATACTTGCAACCCGGCGCGTAAGAGGCATTGTCAATCCCTCTCGGGTAAAATATAGATTGGTTCGTATGATTTTGGATTAATAGATCTCGCAATAAAACAAAATAAAATAAATAAATAAAAAGTGCACCAAGTTATTTTTGGGTTTTTAGAATTATAGATCTGAAAACAAAAGCAAATAAAAATAGATCTCAAGGCAAATATGATAAAGAATAGACCCGGGGGCCGTAGATTTCACTAGTGGCTTCTCTTAAGAAAATAGCATACGGCGGGTAAACTAATTACTGTTGGGAAATTGATAGAACTTCAAATAATCATGATGATATCCAGGCAATGATCATTATATAGGCATCATGTCCAAGATTAGTAGACCGACTCCTGTCTGCATCTACTACTATTACTCCACACATCGACCGCTATCCAGCATGCATCTAGAGTATTAAGTTCATGGAGAAACGGAGTAATGCAATAATAACGATGACATGATATAGACATGATCTATTCATGTAGGAATAGACCCCGTCTTGTTATCCTTAATACCAACGATCAATACGTGACTTGATGCCCCTTCTATCACTGAGAAAGTACACCGCACGATCGAACCCATCACAAAGCACATCTTCCCATGGCAAGAAAAATCGATCTAGTCGGCCTAACTAAACCAAAGATTCAAAGAAGAAATACGAGGCTATAAGTAATCATGCATATAAGAGATCAAAACTCAAATAACTTTCATGAATAAAGTAGATCTGATCATAACTCAAAGTTCATCGGATCCCAACAAACACATTGCAAAAAGAGCTACATCAAACAAATCTCCAAGAGACCATTGTATTAAGAATCAAAAAGAGAGAAGAAGCCATCTAGCTATTGCCTACGGACCCCTAGGTCTACAATGAACTACTCACGCATCATCGGAGAGGCACTAATGAGGATGATGAACCCCTCCGTGATGGTGTCTAGATTGGATGTCGTGGTTCTGGAACTTGCGGCGGCTGGAATTGTTTTTCGTCGACTCCCCTAGGGTTTCTGAAATATTTGGCTATTTATAGGGCGAAGAGGCGGTGCGGTAGGCCACCGAGGTGGGCACAACCCACCAGGGTGCGCCTGGGCCCCTAGGCGTGGCCAGGTGGGTTGTGCCCCCCTCTGGTACTTCTTTGGCCCATCTTGTGTCTTCTGGTTGAGAAAAAATCTCCAAAAAGTTCCACTGCGTTTGGACTCCGTTTGGTATTGATTTTCTGCGAAGTAAAAAACAACAACTGACACTGGACACTATCTCAATAGGTTAGTCCCAAAAAATGATAAAAAGTTGCTATAAAATGATTCTAAAATATCCAAGAATGATAATATAACAACATGGAACAACCAAAAAATTATAGATACGTTGGAGATGTATCAAAGGCCCAAGAAAGTCTACAGGAATAAAGTTGCGTAGTAGACATCACCCGACCGCACGCAAGCAAAGACGACTTGCCAAGCACCTCCCTTTCACCCTCCTCGCGCCGTGCATGCTTGTCTCGGGGCCCGGTCCATTCACCTCACTTTGGTGACATGTGAGGTTATGAGTTCCATCAGGGCACAACCTATCCTTCCAATGGTTCATCTTGTTTAGCATAAATGAAACTGAGGAAGAGAAAATTCCCTACACGTCCTTGGTGGAGCATGAAGATCATCATGTCTCCAATATCCAGATGTACACCTTCAGTACTTTCCTCCACCCATAATGTAGTGGGGTAGAAAGGAGGTTAGGTCTTAGTCTGAACGGAAAGGCCGGGTATCTGGGAGACAGCCAAGCAAAACGACTATTGGGTTGCCTAGGCGGGCCAATGAAGGACATGGGGAACGATCATCGTTATTTGTCATTGGTAAACATACAACATAAGACCAAAGCATTACGAACATAATCCAAAAACATCCTTAAAATAGTAGTTCACTGCCCCGTATTTGGACTCTCTAGTGTGCCTTGATGATGCCTACCGTGTCAGTTGTTCCGTGTAGGAATCCCTGGTTCTGATAATTCAGATGATGTACCAAGGGGGTGCAATCATTTTTCTCTCACCTCTGTTGTTGGTTTGATATGGTTAGCAAATAATGTTATTCGTATATTGCTTCGATTCTGAGCTTCAGTTGGCCTTAGTTGCCCGGTATTTGGACTATGTGGTCTGCCTATATGGTCCCGAGTTGCCTCGGTTGTTCCGAGTAAGAATCACCTGGTCCAATGGTTCACGTATGTAACATGGGGAAGTGCGGTCAGCCTCTCTATTCACTTGGCTGTTGGGTTGACATGACCGGCAAAGATAATCGTTGTTTGTCGTTCGTAGATGTACGGGGCAAAAACAAATGCCATACAAACATAACCATTTTCAGACTATTCACCAGAAACGTCCTTCAAATGGTTCACTTAACTTCCTTTTTATGTTTCGAATATTTGAGTTGATTACCGGGCTATAGTTGATAACCGGACATGTCCGAGTTGTTTTTGACGACTTACCCGCACGGCAGGGTTTCATTCTTCCAAGTCGAACTAGCCAGAGCTTCTTTTCTTCGCTGAACTACTATGAACATCAGCCAAACATTGCTAAGAGACAACCAACCCTAAAATATTTTTCAAATTGTTTGATTAATTTCCAGTCAATATGGGTGATGCGCATACAAACAACAATCAAACAATACACCTAAATTTTTGGTCATATTAGTTGCTTCTCTTCTTGATCTCTTCAAATAGTTCGCTTGGTTTACATTTTAAGTCTCATATAGTTCGCTTAACTTGCAGCTTGGAGTTGGTCTTTGTGCTAATTGGTGCAACGGGTCATTTTGTTAAGTAATAATTCATCACATAGAGAAGACCGCAAAGAATACATCAGATAGATGACAATTATATTATGTGACCATCGTATTGAAGGATGGGGGAGAGATTACATCATGCATACTGCTATATATGAACCCATGGCCAAAGGTTGGACTGCTCAAACTTCATCTTGGGAGTAGCTAAGATCAATTTTGATGAAGAAGAAGACGATGAATTCCTCCTCCGACGGATTACCAAAATCGGGTTCTAGATTAGGTCACACCAAAACGGGAAATGGCGGTGCCAAAAAATTATGACATAATTGTGGACGAGGTTTTGAGTTATATGAGAAACATGGCAGTAAAGTCATGGGGAGAGGCGAACAACTCGTAGGTGCCTCTGGCCACACCCCAATCTTGTCCACTTGGGGGTGTGGGCCCCACACAGCCCCATCTTCTGGCTGGTGTCCTCTTTTGACACAAAAACATTCTTTTATTTAGACTTTTCCATTTTGCAGAACATACCTATTGGCACTTCATTAATATGTTTTTCGTGAAGAAACGGGAGTTTTATTTCGGTGTAATAGTGTTACAGTTAAGAGGCCACGGATTCTCAATACAAGGTAGAGCCGAGGTCAACCACACAGTAGTTGTACTCTCGGTACGGCTATAGTTGGTCAGCCGATCTGCAACTTTATTTTGACTACGAAGAATTTTCTAAAGATAAAACTCCCTACTACTCATTAACTCTGTGATTTCTCAAACTAAATGACCATATGCAGAGCGCTCCAGTCCCCTGTTCAACAAGCAGGAAAGTGCTTCTGCCGAGTCCGACTGAACGACAAACGGAAGTGTGGAATGTTGAACGGCCAAAGTCATCCCTTGCATGATCGCATGTATTTCTGCTTCTAAGGAGTCATTGCAGTGGAAGCAGGGCCGGCCCTGGGGTATGGGCGACGGGGCGACAGCCCAGGGCCCAGGCGAGGGAGGGGCCCATGATGGAGTATTTATATATACTATAGCCCAGCAAAAAATATGTAAAAAATATAAAAGAATTAAAGAAAAAAAGGGGCCCATCAGATAGCTAGCTAGCGACCCTTGATCGATTAGCAAACACGAAGCGTCAGGCACCGTGACACACGAACAGTTGCGATGCACACGACTGCTCGTTTTTCGTCGCCTGTGACGCCCGTCGGCCTCCTCGCTCGGCGCCTTGCCGCCTCGGCCGCCGCTGCCCGCTGGAGCTGCGAGCGCCGTCGCCGCACGGCAGTCCAGCAACCCGGCCATCCGGCATCCGGCAAGACGGCACCACGAGAATACCTATACAAGTATATACACCCGACTGCAAGTCTTGAAGTCTACAACGCGGCCGTCTCCAATCGCTGAAATTCTACAAGTGAGTACGTTTTAACGTTTCCATCCATACTTCTCAATTCTTGTCCATCCCCCAAACCCTAATTTGACAATTTCAGACTTTCAGTACTTTATTTATTCTTTATTTAGTATGTACGTATTCAACTATACATCTATGATCCATCCTCCAGCTTCAGTATGCACAAAATTTTAAAATTTTCTAATCCAATCTATTATTTTTTTGTCATTCTATGTACATGTCTAGGGTTTCATTTTGCGATCTTTTTAGTATTATTAGTGTTGATAGAGTCATTTCGAATTTGGTTACTATTGTTCTTGATGGAATCATCGAATTATTATAGTCAAATTTTAAAGTAAAGATGTGTGATTGAAAGTTACTCTTAATAAGTTATGTATATAACGCACACGTATAAATATATGGTCTTAGGACTCAGAACATAGGGGCTCATGTCGTCAAGTTCGCCTAGGGCCTTCCCAAACACAAGGCCGGCCCTGAGTGGAAGATCACCCAGTAAGCAGAAAAGATGATATGACCTACACTATCGCGTAATACCATCCCAGCAGCTGCACAGCCATCGGAACTGTTGAAGGATCCGTCCACTTCATTAATATGTTAATATAAATAAATCATAATACATCACTAATTTAGTGATAATAAACACGAAAGCTACAAACATTATAGATACATTTAGGACGTATCAGGTGCTCGTCTCCCTCCCCCTCACGTATGTGCCATGTTTTGAAGGATGAACCATGACAGGCCTAGGAGCAATAGCGAGTGGCCGATGCGTGAGGCATCTCATGGACCTAAGCCATACACTGGCCAAACCATGAGCACGAAAAAACTAAACTAAATTCTGGGACAGTCAAATATTTATTAGAGCAGAATAAACTTTGGCTTGGACCAAACATACCATATGTGTATTTGCATGCTATAAATTGATCCAACTGAGGTGTTATTGATTGGTGCATCAAAGTGAACATAAAAATGTATTACAGATTTCCGGTGATGTGTGTTCAATGGATGAAGACGTTTTCGTCGACTACGAGGCGTTGGTGATGACTTCGTCAATCTCAAGATGATATGCCGGTTCAGTCTTTTGAAGGTGCTTGTTGAGGTAGGGTCTGCGTATGTGTGTTTATAGGGATAGGTATAGACTATAGCCGATGTGTTCTAGAAAAATACGGTCTCCACTGGATGTGGATATGTATGTTAACACGTACCACGTGAATGTATTGCATGAAGCAGCCGAAGTTGCGATTTTACACATGCACATTACCCATTGTATTCACCTGACTTGCCACGTCTGGCATCCTTGCACATCACTAAGTGGTGTATCCATGCCACCACTTTTTATCCTACAACCTTGCCATGTCTTTGTGCACAGAAAATGCAACACTAGTCTTATGAACTAGATAAAAGGCAAGTTATTAGATAAGACTGGAAGATAAGTCATTGTACACATGTTTTATTGTCATCTCTAAATTATAGAAATGGCAAAAGATACGACTATCTTATCGCTAATAGAAAAACTAGTATTAACAACGACATCGGGAGGCAGTTAAGTCCCTACGTGGCAGAGCCGCCTATAATAATTTAGTGGAGGCGGTTATTTTCGCGGTGGAGGTGGTTGGAATTTGAAAACGCCTGTAATAATCTAGTTCATAAGTATTCAAGGTGGCTTTGTAGTTAGAACCGTTTGCATGTTCGAGCATCTATCACTTATATTTACATGTGCCCATTCCTCCCACTTTTGATCATCCCCACATCTCAGATCTCTACTGACACCAAGCCTCGGGCTCGTCGTGTTGCGCGTTCCCTTGGTGTGTGATCGTGCTTGCCGTCATGATGCGTCTTCCCGTGGTCGTGCCCACCACCGAGTTGACCCATACGAGTAAGGTTAGGGCTCGGAACCTCCGTACTCCTCAAAATCCCCTACCGAGAGAATTTTAACTTAGATAGATTATAGTGCTTGATTCTACCATAGGTAGATGGGAGTCCTTTATACTAACTACTTCATTGATACTACAACTACTAGAATTAGAGACTAGATTCGCTAGGTAAACTACTAATGTTCATCGTCGGAGAAGATATAGATGACATCGGAGCCAAAAGCCTCGTCGTTGTGATTGTTGGCAGGCGTTCTCCTACCCCCATGGGTAGTCGGCGACGGTGTCGCCGAACATCTTCTCTGACTCGCGCCTCGCATTGGCCAAAAGGACACGGTTGATGGTGACCTTGCACTCGTCACTGGTCAATTCAGCGACTGTGTGGTCTTCCGCCACCATCTCAGTGTCCGTGAGGATGGCGGCATCCTCGAGCTCCGCGGCGATTTGGTCCTCGACGACAACGCGCTCATCCAGTGCCGCTGCCATCTAGAAATCATCGCCGTCCTCGACCTCCATCTCCTCCTCCTCCAACTCCTCCTCTGACTCCCAAGAGGACCTTGGGCCGGAGACCGCCTCGGGAGCGGCGACCTCCACGTCTACATCCATCGCGATTTGGGCTCGACGGGCGTGGCGAGTAGTGTAGTATGTATGATGGCGGCGGAGTATGGTGGCGGCAAGGTCGGATCGACAATTTGAGGGCTGCAGCAGATCTAGATTGGTTGTTTTTCGTGCTTCGACGGCTACGATGAGGGTAAGGGGCGACATCGACTTTCATTTATAGTCGGTCGGTTGTGTGGGAATTGGGTGGCGCAGATTACGAGGCCATTACTGTCAGTGGTGCTCCTGCTGCTTCAAGTTTTGTCCACACTGCAAATGCTTCATCTTCTTCGTAAAATACAAACTACTTCAACTTGTAAAATGGAAACTGTTGCAGGTTCTTCTTTATCTTCTCTATAAAATGCACACTACTTCCAATTCTCCATTACATTGCAAACTGGTACAACTTCTCTGTAAATGGTTCTACTTATCGGTTACAATGGAAACTGCTACAACTTGTATGTTTTATCTTCTTTCTAAAATGCAAACTGATTCCATTTATGCGCTACAATGAAAATTGCTACAGCTTCTTTGCTTTATCTTCTCTATACTGTAATAGTGCATATACACCCGATACTTGGATTTAGCTTGCATTATATTTTCAATAACCTGCTCATCTTTTGTACATGTAGCTTGATTTTAGCCTCATTACACGAGATAACAAATGGTTAGTTATGTGCTTTAGAGAAATAAATGGCACCAGCTAATGACATCGGAAGACATGACCGATAGAGCTCCAAGCAGGCCACGAAGCATCACCAGCAAACTGTGGCCAGTGCACTCGGGCCCCTCTCGGGATAGCGCATAGATAGGAACATAGGATGGCTTAGGATTTCTATATTTTTTACTATTTCAATGTGTTTGTATCATCTAAACTTATAAAACTTTTGTACCATGGATACTGCTACTTCCGAAGGAGTAGTTGGGTTCTCCCAAAGAGGAAGGATGAAGTAGAACAGTAGCAAAGTTTTCCATCGGTTAAGAACCAGGATTTATTGAACTAGTAGGAACTTCTAACCTAATAAGATAAACATCACTTGGGCACAAACAAAATTAAAAATTGAACCCAACGTGGCAAGAGAGTTGTCAAGCCCCTTGTCTCACTAGCTACAAGATTAAAAGCAAATAGAAATAGGTAGTGAATAGTAAGGCAAATAAAATAGCAATTTTTTAGGAGAATTTATTAGTAGAGAATAGACCCGTGGGCCATAGGTTCACTAGTGTCATCTCTCTCTCAAACAGGTGAATGTCATGGTAAACAAATTACAATTGGGCAATTGAAAAATTCACATATTTATGACTACTAGATGACCTGTTGCGCCAATTGACGCAGAGACTACTGCATCCTAGAAGCTAAGTGAACTATTTGAAACATAAAATGGAAGTGAAGCGAACTGTTTAAAGCCTTGCAAATGATTATAATCATACTGCATGTCTATTTGCCTCGACAATGACCATTGCCCATAACTTCCTTGGCGATTTGTTTTTTGTAGATGACGCACTAGACCATTGGCGTAGAGACTGCAAATGATTATGTCTATATTGTGTTTCTATTTGACTTGATGATGATCATTGCCCTTAGCTTTCTTCGGCCACACATAGACCTTTTGCTTCAACAAGTGAATGGGACTCCGAATTTTCTTTGGATCCCCTCTAGGTTGAATCCAGCTCACCTGGTACGCATGAACGACCATCCAGGATGGCGCAAGTGGGCAGACAATCAATGTTCCCCGATAGGTGCTCTCTCGAGCGAAAGGTGTCGTGGTTCTAAGTCTAACAGTAGAATGGGGGGTAGGAATGTAGAGGCAAGATCCTATCCCCCATTCTTGCCTCTACATTCCTACCCCCCCCCCCCCAATTCCCCGATAGGTGCTCTCTTCGATTCAGCTTTTGTGCTTTGAGAATGTCTCGCCTAGAGGTCGAATGAACATTCATGATGGCTTCAGCTGCTTGTTCAGTCGCCTTGATCCATTCTTGGTTTTGTCGAGTGAACTTTCGTTGTTAAGTTTCGAGTGTTGATATGGAAAAAATCTTCCGTTTGACGGGTTGTTCTGCCGTCTGCGGATTTCACGGGATTCGAATTTTGGGAAGCGCGCCGGGCGGGGGAGGCCCCAGTAATCGAGATGGATTAGGCAGGCCGCCTCGATCTCCGCACCACCTTTTTTGCAACGTATCGCGCGCGTGACTGTTGCGGAATTTGATAAGATCGTCCGGGCCTACAAGTCAGTCACTCAGAAGTGACCTTATATAAGGCGCCGGACCAGGGCTTTTGAACAGTGCGCCTCCATTCTTCTTCCTCCTCCTCAGATTTCTCCGCTGCGCCTGCTCCTGCTCTCGGCGTCGTCGCCCTGCTCGAACTCGATTCGCTGCCATGGGGAAGGACAAGACGGTGGCGTTGGAGTGTGCGAAGAAGGCGACGGCGAAGGCGAAAGGGAAGAAGACCAGCCGGGGCGGATCTTCGTCGAGGTCCGGCCTGCCGCCTGGCTGGATCCAGGGCGACTGGATCCGCTCGACAATCAGTAAAGATGACATCGATGACCTGGTTGAGGGGGGACTGATCCCCCACGAATCGGCGCGGCTCCCAGGGAACGAGACTGAGCCGCAGCCGCAGGAGGGTGAGTGCATTCTCCTTGCCACCCATGTCGACCGCGGGTTTTCTTTGCCTCCCCACCCTTTCTTTCACGGTTTCTTGAACTTCTTTGGGCTCAACTCCACCACTTTTCTCCAAACACCATCATGTACCTTGCCGCTTTCGTGTCCATGTGCGAGAACTTCTTGGGTTGTCGACCACACTGGGGTCTCTTCAAGCACATATTCACATGTCGTTCTCAGACGATCAAGAAGACCAACCCGAGTGACGAGAGGACGCGCGTGATACAGATGTGCGGGGGTCTTGGAATTCAAATGGGGAACAAAAGCACTTTCCCAACTATGATCCTTCCCGACTCGGTCCGGGGTTGGCAGTCGACCTGTTTCTACTGCAAGGACCAGCCGACCCCCGGCCAGTCGACTGGACTTCCCCCCTTTTCCAAGGCTCGAGTGGAGAAGCCCTCCACCTTGAGAGTGATCCCGGAGGAGAAGGTGCAGGTGAAGGTGTTAGTCGAGCGGGTTGTCCAACTTGTCCACGACGGAGTGACTGGTATGGACCTGCTGGAGGTCTTCCTCAGTCGACGCATCCAACCACTCCAAGCTCGTGACCATCCGATGTGGATGTACTCGGGACTCGAGGATTCCACTCGAATCCACCTGGAGGATGTCAGTGAGGACACGGTGGAGCAGTGGCTGAGAGGTATTACCGGCAACAAGGATAATCCCCGGGGGTCCAGGAGGGTGGTTCCATTCGACCATTCGTGCCAGCCGGAAAAGGTACAATTCTGCATTGTCGAGTCTGTCACACCCTGATTTTCATGCCACAGCACTTAAGCTAACAATCATGATAAAATGTGGTTTGACAAAAACTTTTGAGTGTTTTGGACCTTGGCTTGATTGGATTTTTGTTTGTTGTTTGCAAGTGCTCTAAAAATCAAATCCTCCAACTCATATACTTCATCTCCTTGCTCCAAAAACCTTGAACCAATGATCATGCCATGTGTATAGGACATAAAAATAATTTCTTGCAAAATAATTTGGCCAAATAGTATTTAAAAAAATTAGTTTTCTAAAAACCCCTGAATTGAGGTTTGCACTACAAATACTTAATTAAGGGCAGTAAAAATATTTCCAAAAATATGTTTGACTCCTATTAGATATAGGATACCTAGAAACCACAAAAATATAATTTTAAAAGTTATTTTCCTATTTTATTTAAAGGCTTTTTCTTAAGGCCAGAAATGGTCTTTAATAGGTTAAAATTATTTTAAAGCTTTAAAAATATTTGAGAAAAATTAGGGAGACTCAATGGGCATACATTTTCCATATATATGAGTTTCAACATATGGTCATGATCAAAATATTGGACAATACCTCCCAAAACCATTTCTGCCCATTTCAAGGATTTGAAATATTTCTATAGGAAATATTTCCATAAAAATCCAAGAAAATTCTAGCATGTCACATATGACATATTTGATGATCTAACAAAGCCTCATGCCTTGAAGATCAAGAAAACATCATCAAACCCCCTCAAAACCCTTTCTGTCCAGAACCAAATTTGAACAACTCTACATTGCCAAGTGTGTCCTTTTGATCTGATTTTTTGTGGAGATGTTCAAATCCTCAAATGATGACACTACACCAAGTGGTGCATCAAGGAGAAGTGATTTTCTCAACTAGATCTACACAGGTTCATTTCTGATAATTTCTAGGGTTTACAAAAGTTACATTGTGAACCTTGCCCAAATAATCTCAAGATGGGTGTAAGGCCCTAATTATATGTGCAAAATCACCCTGTGGAGTCTCCTGCCAAATGGAGTTCATTTGCTTAACCAAACAAGCATCAAACACCTTCTGCCATTTTACTAAAACCCCTGTTTTGACCTCTTCCACTCTTCTCCATTGCCTCCACTTTTTACCACAGCCCCTCCTAGACCTCTTCTACCTGCAGTAGCAATGGTTGCATCTCAGATCAATAATTGAGGGGTGAAACCACCTCTTTTACCCCTCTGGACAGCCCTTGCACCCCTCTTCCTCACCTCCCTCCTCACTCCAGTGGCCACCCAAGGCATCCAAGGCTTTCCCCACATTATTTACTCCTTCCTAGAGCTACCAGACATGCTTGGTCGTGCCCACTTTGCCAAAAAAATGGCATGCCGGCCATTTGCACGCTCTGGAGCGCGCTACAGTGCGCTCCCGCACTGTAGCCGCCCCCTGCCAACCACCTCCGGCCACCTCGACTCTCCCCCTCACGCCAGTCGATTCTCCTCGACGTCTGCAGCACGCTACACCTCTATCCCCCTCCTCCTTCTCCCTCTTGCTGCCCTTGCTTGCACGCGCGCGGGCCGCCCGAGAGCTCTAATGAGCGGCCTCACACGCGCAGCGCCTCTGGCCCCTCCTGCTTCCTCCCTCTTCTTTCCCTCGCTCTGGACCGAACCCATGAGCACCCCAGACATGCCCACGCGCGCCCCCGTGACCCACAGCAACGCCAACGACCTCGCCGGCGCACGGGTCTATGGTGAGCCATAGCTCGCCTACTTAAAGGCCTCCCCGAGCCATCCTTTTGCTCCTGCTCGCTCTCTCCCACTCCAAATCGTCCACCGCACCACCAGTTCATGCCCAGAGACGCCCGAGCTCGAGCCCTGCCGCCTCGGGTCGTCATCGATCTAGGGGTATAAGCCTCCTCCGCCTCCCCTTTCTCTCGATCTGGAGCCAGAAGACTCCACTGACTCGTTCCTCTTCTTGCACCGCTTCGATTTCAGCCCGGAGTGAGCTATCCATCCACCTCCCGAAGCCTCGCCGTTGGCTTCTTGGTCGCCGGCGAACCACTGCTCCCCGACGACCGTCACCACCAACACCCGATGTGCGCTTCGACGCTGAACACGTCCGTGCCACCTGTTCGCCTCGCCGTGCCCAAAATCACCGCCGGTGAGCTCGTCGTCCTCTTTGGACGGAGGTTGACGACGACGGCCGTGGGGCCCGTCGGTCAGCCTCACATCCTGACAGGGGGCCCTGCCTGTCAGGTTTAAAACTCCACCGTGCGCCTGCTCGCTCGCGTAAGTGGAGGCGGGCCGCGCTACTCCCGCGTTTCCATGGCGAAAGCGCCCTCACGAGGAGCCGTCTTCGACGTCACCCCCCTGTCGCCAACGCAGCTGAGCTGCTGGGCCGGCCCACTGCTATCTCCCGCCCGGTGCGCAGGATAAGCGTAAGACCCCTTTTTATCTTTTCTTTTCCAGATAAAATTGTAAAAGCTCCCAAATATTCAAATGAACTCCAAATCTAGTGATTCAAATTTCTAGTGACTCTATAAATCATTCCCTACCTCATAGAGGAGCTTGCACATTTTTCCAGAGATGTTTCCTTCACACTTATTTAGTAAATCCCAATTTTCTTAATTCTGTGATAAACTTTAGAAATCACAGAGGGCTCAAATTTGATCCAAATGGCATTATTCAAATTCCTAGATGCTTCTAGGTTCCTAACTTAGTTTATGAACATTTTTATTAATACTTTCTATGCCTCACAAAATAATGAGCCATTTCTTCATATTTATCAACTTTGCAAATTTATAGGAAAATCATTTGAACTCCAAATCCAGTGAAACCAACTCCTGGATGCTTCTAAAATCATGCCTTGTTAAATGGGTATCTTTGCTCATTTTTCAAAATAATATTTCTGTACACCTCTTGCAAATCCATAAACCCCTTGATTCTATCATATTGAAATGTTCAGAAATAACCATTGACCCAATTCCAATGAAACCACTCTGGTTATTTTTCATATAACCAGGGGAGTCCTAGAAAAGTCAACTTCATATTTTTAGAGCACTTTTATTTTCTGCCTTGTTGTGTTGCTTATTATGGTTGCTTTCAACGATAGTTGACGAAGTAGACGAAATGCTTGGAGTTGGACCAGAGATATTTGAAGACCTCGAAGACTTTGTTAAACCAGGCAAGCAGCCCTTTGACCATGATGAACCATTTTACATCATGATGGCATTTTTGTTGCTTCACTGAGTGCATGATATACCTTGAATGGCAACCTTGCTAGGCTTGCCTCCGTTGCATACTCCATTGATACTTGCATTGTTCATGACTCTACCCTTGCTTAGAGTTGTGTTGGTGGGTCGTAGAAATATGCTATAGTATATGGCTAGGCAAAGTGGGTCAGGGTTATGCATGGAAAGAAACAAGTGTGGTTTGACATACTTGCAAAAAGCCCGGTGGGTGCCACTAATGCCCCTGGGAGATGATGATGAACTAGGTCACTACTTGGTGGAGAGGTAGTGTACCGAGGCTCGATAAAAGTGTTGTTTACAGAGCCGGATTAGATTTAAGATTTGTTGACTGTCCCAACCTTACATGCGCAACAACTCTACCCTTGTATGGGAAAGGGCATTATTGATTACCTAGGCCGATACTAGCTTGGAGCCCGCATTACTAGTTACGGGGGGGAGTTGGTGCTCTCTCTCGGGACGGGGTCGTGCCAGGTAAGGCGGCCAAGAACATTTTTATGGGGCACCGGACACATCGTTGGTACCCCGTGCCAGTGGTATGTGATGAATATGGGAGCGAGGCTCCACAATTTTAAGTTGTGAAATGTTGGGCACGGGGGTTACTACCAATCGAGTGGACTCCATGTTAGTATCGTCTAGGGAAAGATAGTGATCGGGTGCTTACCCCGGGTACTTGAGGTACCGCGGGTCGTGGATGACACGGAAGTTCCCCGGATCTTGTGGGTAAAGTGTGCAACCTCTGTAGAGTGTAAAACTATTCGAATAGCCATGTCCACGGTCAAGGACAGTTGGGTGGTGCTACTTAGACTACGTCCATATGTTTCTGACAAACAACACGGTTTGGTAAAAATATTGACGTGATTCGTGAGGAAGTCACGATGAGCTTGAGCATGAGTTGTTCATAACTCTCTCTCGATGTTGATGTATGTAACCTCCTGATACTTGTTGCAGACGCATTCATATTCTTGATAAGTGTTGATCATACTTGCATGAGAAAAAACTAGCTTTCCGCAAAAGTGCCAAAATTAGCAGTAGTGCCTTGCATAATTATTCTGTTATCACCCTTGGGTTGCTTGCGAGTACATTCAAAGTACTCATTGGCTTGCCACTGGTTATTTTATCGGCCAGGCATGAAAGAACAGGAGCAAGATGAAGATTTCTTTGGCGACGAACATGCGAGCTAGGACGCTTCCCAGTCAGAATGCCTGTAGGGTTAAGGCAGATGGCATGGGTCCAAGTTATTGACGAAGATTTCCGTTGCGAAGTTATACTCAAGACTTGACCATAATGGTCATAATTTATGTAAGAAGGTATGTATGGATGTAAGACTCTTGTTATTCAGCTTCTGTGTGTTCAGTGAGCATTGATCTTTGGGATCACTGTACACGTGCATTCGGTGATCACGACTTATGAGTCGGGGTCCCCACAGAGCTGGTATCAGAGCCATCCTGACTGTAGGAAGCCTTAGTTAGCATGGTCGTTAGATAGGGTAAAATTATTTCTAAAACTATTACTAGTTTTCAAAACTATCTATACTTCTCTTCCCTTCTCAGTTTTTCAAAAACTAAGGTATACTTTCCCCATCAATCTCTTCCCTTCAAAACTATTGCAAACGGTCGGTAGCACCCTCAAGCCCCTGACCACGGGATTCCTTATAATTCTCGTGGATAGCCTAGAAGGGGTACACCTTGCCAAATACTCACCCACCTCTTCTGAACCCAAGATTCGCGACACCACAACAAGACGATGCCAACAGAAGATACGCCTTTCAAGAATGAGGACATGAAGACCCAGAGGATGGTGACACCTTTGAATTTGCCCCAGGATGATGCAACCTTGTACTATGACGATCAGGGTGTAAGATATGCAAGACCATGATAGACATCGCTAATAGAGCAATCATGTCCTTACCGTTGTTGTATCGGCAACCACCGGTGGATGAGAACCTCGCCATTTGGCCCGCCTCACTATAGTGAGTAGGAAAATGGTTCTCTTCATCCCCCGCTCTTGGTGTCGATGTTTTCATCAACGTAACCGACATGTTGGACCTCTACTATGCCTTGTTAATATCATTGCATAAGGGAATACCTACCTGGTACCGTCGACGCCTTAGAAGGCAAAAGGGGTCGTCATGATTAAGAAGACAACAGAAGACCGAGTCAATGCCTGCTACGAGGAGCCACCTTCACCCCATCACTTCAAAAAGCGAGAAGTTGTCGAAGACTCTTCAGGCTCAACCCAGATCGTTTCATCGAACAACTACAAGAGACGTAGCAACACCTGAGGAAAACTCAGAAGACTGCATGAGGCACAAGGCACGACTACTGAGTCCGACAACCCCTAGGGTTGGATGAGTCATGTACCCCCCTATGCGCAGTCGAGTCCGTATGATGGTTCGAATAGAACCATGATTGTGTGTTGCTTGTTTTTATTTGATTGTGTTTTGATATCAGCCACCCTTTTGCCTTAGGCAACTAGTATGCGGCTATATCACCTGCCTTATTTTATTGTTTGTGTTTGGCCCTTTCAGCCCTTGTTTATTTGCACTTGCACTATAGAACCCCCTTTAGGCATTCCCCTCCTCTATGCTACTTTTCCCTCTCATCTCTCTCCTCAACTGAAGACCAGCAAGACAAGCTACACCAAGGATTCTACCTCGGCAACCAACTAGCAATGAAGACTTCTGCTACAATCTCCACGACCAAGTGCAACCCCGTAGAATTATGTTTAACCCTCCAGACTAGAATCCCATTCCCAGACCCTTCGAGACTTCACAAGATACCCCATATCGAATCTTTAACCATGTGCTTGACCCACAGAATTGCAAGAGAACCAGTTAAGCCTCTGTAACCTTGCTTATCAGTGGGCTCATTATGGAACTAGTAGACGTAGTGAGCAAGCACATTGTCACCCTAATATAGCACAAGAACTGACGATGCCATAAGGAAGACCAATTTGAGGATATAGGAATAGAGGACAAATGACTTCATGAGTTTGTATCAGTGACCCTGAGGAATTATCTGAGACTTTGGTAAATCATGAGTGATGATTGGATTTGGCCTATACGAGATGATGCTTTCGATGGTATAAGGTTATTTGTTTGAAGGACTAGATAGACTATTGGCATCTCAGAAACCGTGCTTAAGGATAAGATAATAAAATGTTCACTCGCACACTAGAATCCTTGAAACCCTTAAGCCCTACTAAGCCACAACATGGTCGGGTCATTACCATAGGTCTTGACTCTAAATCGAGAACACCTCGGACCATACTCAACCGTGACCACCACCAATACCCCTAGCCTACTTTATGTACCTCGTGAACAAAATTTTCATGGAGTGCTTAGACAAGATAGTTCTCATCTTTATTTTGGTAACATACTTGCCTACCCGAAGACGGAAGAAGAATCACTGAGCTGGTGAAGAAACATTTGAAGACCGCCATGCCAAGGAGGAAGAACTATACCAACCACCATTGCCAAGAAATAAACGTCAGCGTTGAAAACCAGGTGTATCTGCAAGCCACTTCTCTCAATGGGACCAAGCATTTCCATGCCAAGGGAACCCACACCAAGATTCATCAGCCCCCTCCGAGATCACCTCAAGATGAAGAGTAGACGGCTACCAACTAGAGTTACCACCTGACTTACCCATTGTGCACAGCGTTTTCCACGCATCACACCCCGGAAGTGTTTCCAACTTCCTAACTTGCCCGATCTCTATGAGGGCATTGACCACCGATCCATCGACCCCTAGCCCAATCTAACCTACCGCAAGCTAACCATTAGCAACCTGGATCAAGAAGAACGTCATACACGAAGCCATATCATCAAGTACTTCAAGTTCAATGGAGCACCACACGGAAGCAGAAGCATTATGAGGACGTGAAGAGTACCGCAGATTTAAGTTTTGTATTCCTTCCCGCGCCTAGTTTGGGAATCTCGGGGACGAGATTCTTGTAAGGGGGTAGGTCTGTCACACCCTGATTTTCATGCCACAACACTTAAGCTAACAATCATGATAAAATGTGGTTTGACAAAAACTTTTGACTGTTTTGGACCTTGGCTTGATTGGATTTTTGTCTATTGTTTGCAAGTGCTCTAAAAATCAAATCCTCCAACTCCTATACTTCATCTCCTTGCTCCAAAAACCTTGAACCAATGATCATGCCATGTGTATAGGACATAAAAATAATTTCTTGCAAAATAATTTGGCCAAATAGTATTTAAAAAAATTAGTTTTCCAAAAACCCTTGAATTGAGGTTTACACTGCAAATACTTAATTAAGGGCAGTAAAAATCTTTCCAAAAATATGTTTGACTCCTATTAGATATAGGATACCCAGAAACCACAAAAATATAATTTTAAAAGTTATTTTCCTATTTTATTTAAAGGCTTTTTCTTAAGGCCAGAAATGGTCTTTAATAGGTTAAAATTATTTTAAAGCTTTAAAAATATTTGAGAAAAATTAGGGAGACTCAATGGGCATACATTTTCCATATATATGAGTTTAAACATATGGTCGTGATCAAAATATTGGACAAAACCTCCCAAAACCATTTCTGCCCATTTCAAGGATTTGAAATATTTCTACAGGAAATATTTCCATAAAAATCCAAGAAAATTCTAGCATGTCACATATGACATATTTGATGATCTAACAAAACCACATGCCTTGAATATCAAGAAAACATCATCAAACCCCCTCAAAACCCTTTCTGTCCAGAACCAAATTTGAACAACTCTACATTGCCAAGTGTGTCCTTTTGATCTGAATTTTTGTGGACATGTTCAAATCCTCAAATGATGACACTACACCAAGTGGTGCATCAAGGAGAAGTGATTTTCTCAACTAGATCTACACAGGTTCATTTCTGATAATTTCTAGGGTTTACAAAAGTTACATTGTGAACCTTGCCCAAATAATCTCACGATGGGTGTAAGGCCCTAATTATATGTGCAATTTCACCCTGTGGAGTCTCCTGCCAAATGGAGTTCATTTGCTTAACCAAACAAGCATCAAACACCTTCTGCCATTTTACTAAAACCCCTGTTTTGACCTCTTCCACTCTTCTCCATGGCCTCCACTTTTTACCACAGCCCCTCCTAGACCTCTTCTAGCTGCAGTAGCAATGGCTGCATCTCAGATCAATAATTGAGGGGTGAAACCACCTCTTTTACCCCTCTGGACAGCCCTTGCACCCCTCTTCCTCACCTCCCTCCTCACTCTAGTGGCCACCCAAGGCATCCAAGGCTTTCCCCACATTATTTACTCCTCCCTAGAGCTACCAGACATGCTTGGCCGTGCCCACTTTGCCAAAAAAAATGGCATGCCGGCCATTTGCACGCTCTGGAGCACGCTACAGTGCGCTCCCGCACTGTAGCCGCCCCCTGCCAACCACCTCCGGCCACCTCGGCTCTCCCCCTCACGCCAGCCGATTCTCCTCGACGTCCGCAGCATGCTACGCCTCTGTCCCCCTCCTCCTTTTCCCTCCTGCTGACCTTGCTCGCACGCGCGTGGGCCGCCCAACAGCTCCAATGAGCGGCCTCACACGCGCAGCGCCTCTGGCCCCTCCTGCTTCCTCCCTCTTCTTTCCCTTGCTCTGGACCGAACCCATGAGCACCCCAGACATGCCCACGCGCGCCCCCGTGACCCACAGCAATGGCAACGACCTCGCCGGTGCACGGGTCTACGGTGAGCCATAGCTCGCCTACTTAAAGGCCTCCCCGAGCCATCCTTTTGCTCCTGCTCGCTCTCTCCCACTCCAAATCGTCCACCCGCACCACCAGTTCATGCCCAGAGACGCCCGAGCTCGAGCCCTGCCGCCTCAGGTCGCCGTCGATCCAGGGGTATAAGCCACCTCCACCCGAAGTGCGCTTCGACGCTGAACACGTCGGTGCCACCTGTTCGCCTCGCCGTGCCCGGAATCACCGCCGGTGAGCTCGCCGTCCTCTCTAGACGGAGGTTGATGACGACGGCCGTGGGGCCCGTCGGTCAGCCTCACATCCTGACAGGGGGCCCTGCCTGTCAGGTTTAAAACTCCACCGCGCGCTTGCTCGCTCGCGTAAGTGGAGGCGGGCCGCGCTACTCCCGGGTTTCCATGGCGAAAGCGCCCTCCCGAGGAGCCGTCTTCGACGCCACCCCCCTGTCGCCAGCGTAGCTGAGCTGCTGGGCCGGCCCACTGCTATCTCCCGCCCGGTGCGCAGGACAAGGGTAATACCCCTTTTTCTCTTTTCTTTTCTAGATGAAATTGTAAAAGCTCCCAAATATTCAAATGAACTCCAAATCTAGTGATTCAAATTTCTAGTGACTCTATAAATCATTCCCTACCTCATAGAGGAGCTTGCATATTTTTCCAGAGAAGTTTCCTTCACACTTATTTAGTAAATCCCAATTTTCTTAATTCTGTGATAAACTTTAGAAATCACACAGGGCTCAAATTTGATCCAAATGGCATTATTCAAATTCCTAGATGCTTCTAGGTTCCTAACTTAGTTTATGAACATTCTTATTAATACTTTCTGTGCCTCACAAAATAATGAGCCATTTCTTCATATTTGTCAACTTTGCAAATTCATAGGAAAATCATTTGAACTCCAAATCTAGTGAAACCAACTCCTAGATGCTTCTAAAATCATGCCTTGTTAAATGGGTATCTTTGCTCATTTTTCAAAATAATAATTCTGTACACCTCTTGCAAATCCATAAACCCCTTGATTCTATCATATTGAAATGTTCAGAAATAACCATTGATCCAATTCCAATGAAACCACTCTGGTTATTTTTCATATAACCAGGGGAGTCCTAGAAAAGTCAACTTCATATTTTTAGAGCACTTTTATTTTCTGCCTTGTTGTGTTGCTTATTATGGTTGCTTTCAACGATAGTTGACGAAGTAGACGAAATGCTTGGAGTTGGAACAGAGATATTTGAAGACCTCAAAGACTTTGTTAAAACAGGCAAGCAGCCCTTTGACCATGATGAACCATTTTACATCATGATGGCATTTTCGTTGCTTCACTGAGTGCATGATATACCTTGAATGGCAACCTTGCTAGGCTTGCCTCCGTTGCATACTCCATTGATACTTCATTGTTCATGACTCTACCCTTGCTTAGAGTTGTGTTGGTGGGTCGTAGAAATATGCTATAGTATATGGCTAGGCAGAGTGGGTCAGGGTTATGCATGGAAAAAAACAAGTGTGGTTTGACATACTTGCAAAAAGCCCAGTGGGTGCCACTAATGCCCCTGGGAGATGATGATGAACTAGGTCACTACTTGGTGGAGAGGTAGTGTACCGAGGCTCGATAAAAGTGTTGTTTACAGAGATGGATTAGATTTAAGATTTGTCGACTGTCCCAACCTTACATGCGCAACCACTCTACCCTTGTATGGGAAAGGGCATTATTGATTACCTAGGCCGATACTAGCTTGGAGCCCGCATTACTAGTGACGGGGGAGAGTTGTTGCTCTCTCTTGGGACGGGGTCGTGCCAGGTAGGGCGGCCAAGAACATTTTTATGGGGCACCGGACACACCATTGGTACCCCGTGCCAGTGGTATGTGATGAATATGGGAGCGAGGCTCCACAATTTTAAGTTGTGAAGTGTTGGGCACGGGGGTTACTACCAATCGAGCGAACTCCATGTTAGTATCGTCTAGGGAAAGATAGTGATCGGGTGCTTACCCCGGGTACTTGAGGTACCGCGGGTCGTGGATGACACGGAAGTTCCCCGGATCTTGTGGGTAAAGTGTGCAACCTCTGTAGAGTGTGAAACTATTCGAATAGCCGTGTCCACGGTCAAGGACAGTTGGGTGGTGCTGCTTAGACTACGTCCATATGTTTCTGACAAACAACACGGTTTGGTAAAAATATTGACGTGATTCATGAGGAAGTCACGATGAGCTTGAGCATGAGCTGTTCATAACTCTCTCTCGATGTTGATGTCTGTAACCTCCTGATACTTGTTGCACACGCATTCATATTCTTGAAAAATGTTGATCATGCTTGCATGAGAAAAAACTAGCTTTCTGCAAAAATGCGAAAATTAGAAGTAGTACCTTGCATAATTATTCTGTTATCACCCTTGGGTTGCTTGCGAGTACATTCAAAGTACTCATTGGCTTGCCACTGGTTATTTTATCAGCTGGGCATGAAAGAACAGGAGCAAGATGAAGATTTCTTTGGCGACGAACATGCGAGCTAGGATGCTTCCCAGTCAGAATGCTTGTAGGGTTAAGGCAGATGGCATGGGTCCAAGTTATCGACAAAGATTTCCGTTGCGAAGTTATAGTCAAGGCTTGACCATAATGGTCATAATTTATGTAAGATGGTATGTATGGATGTAAGACTCTTGTTATTCAGCTTCTGTGTGTTCAGTGAGCATTGATCTCTGGGATCACTGTACACGTGCATTCGGTGATCACGACTTATGAGTCGGGGTCCCCACAGAGTGTCTTCTTGTTTTACTATGTAGCATCTTGTTGACGGTCGACTGTCTTTCTTTTGTTCATTGTCTTTCAGGATCTTGTTGATATGTACTCAATGCCCAATGGAGTGCAGGAGCAAAATGTCGAGGGAGAGGCGAGCAGGGGCGAGAGTGGCGAGTGGCACTCGGATGCAGAGGAGGACGAGGAGAGCGACGACCCGAGTGATGAAGAAGAGGTCGGCTCGCCTCCTCATAGAGAAAGGAGGTCCAAGCACGCTCACGACCCAGCAAGCACCGCTGACCTGGTGGCCGCACTAACTGGGCAGTCTTCAAAGCGCCCTCGGACGTCTTCTCTAGTGCCGACCGAGAAGGTATCGAAACAGCTCAAGATTGCGCTGCCTCCAGCACCGAAACCATTGAAGGCCGCATCCTCCAAACCGTCGAAGGCTTTGCGCAGAATCAAAGTGACCATTCCCACCATCTCTGGGTAACCATGTGACCTGATCCTTTGGTCGACTCAAGCAACAGAACGTAACCGACTGAATGTTGACATTTGCAGTGCTGCTACCTCTGGAACTTCCTCCCGCCAATACCGAGATGAGGAAATGGAAGACGCGGTTACCTCCAACCCAGGTACAATTCTCGTGATCTTGTTCTTGATTATTTGGTCGATTAAATTCTGGCGATTCACTTGGGTCGACTGATTTATTTGCAGCCCCACTCAACGTTATCGAGCTTCCGGATGATGATGAAGATGTGGTCCCGAAGCCCAGAAGGAACAAAAAAGTAGCTGCTGGCAAGACATCTCAGCCGGGACTAACGACAGAACCAACCGTCCAACAACCTGAAGATGCGGGTGGGGCCTCTGTAACTTTTGTTGTCCTGTTGTCGAGTGAGCGCCCCGCACCATCGATTGTACCAGTGTTTCCTTCAGCCGTCCAACCTCATGCCTCGGAGCTCCAAGCTGCCGCATCTGAGCCGTCTGCTCCCTTCTTCACCAAATATCATGTTCCGGAAAACCAGTCAGATGCCGCTGCGGAGGCCATCCGTCAGGCTAGCGTGATGATGGAGCAGATGAAGACGGTGCACGACAACAGCCAGGCTGCTTACGATGCTAGCGCGGCTCTTCGGGCCAATGTCCAGGTAAGTTGACTTTCGACTGAACTTGTTCTATTAGGATATGCTACCTGAAATATTTTCTTTCATACAATATCTTATTGTTTGCGTCGAATCTGTACACCGACTGGGTGTTTTGTTGTCTTTAGTATTTGCACTCTTCCACACGGTCTGGTCGAGTGGGATCTGAACCGGTGGGGGCATGCTAAGTGCACCCACTGGGTGTAGTCCCCGAGACCGCAGTCGACTGCGAGCAATCGGCTGGGGTCTGAGTACTTCTTTTCACTTTCCTTTCTTCCACTCGACCCGGGCAGACTAGCCGAGTGGGATCTGAACCAGTGGGGGCGCGTCAAGTGCACCCATTGGGTGTAGTCCCCGAGACTGCGGTCGACTGTTGGCAGTCGGCCGGGGTCTGAATAGTTCTTCTCTTTTTTTTACTCGACCCGGGCGGACCGGCCGAGTGGAATCTGAATCGGTGGGGGCACGCCAAGTGCACCCACTGGGTGTAGTCCCCGAGACTGCGGTCGACTGCGGGCAGTCGGCTGGGGTCTGAGCAAACTTTGAAGTTTTATTTACTCGGAAGTAAATGAATTTTGATCTTGTCGATTGATATGTCGTTTACCCTCTGCAGAAATCTTATACTCTCATTTACAAGTTCACCGAATTTGAGGAGAAGTAGAGGCAACTCAACCTTGACTTGGAGCTGGCCCAACAAAAATTGAAGAAAGCTCAAGATGAAGTTGCTGGTATGGAAGGCAACTGCATGTCGACTGCTCATGTCGATTGCCCTTTAAAATATTTCTTTGATCTCTTGTTTGATCTGATTGCTTATTTTGCAGAGAAAATGAGGTTGGCTTTGGAGAAGAAGGACTTGGACCTTGCAGATGCGCAGAAGGAGGCTCAAGATAAGCCTGCCCTTGCTGGCCAGAAGTTGGCTTCGGTCGGAGCGCTGGAAGAAGAAGTAAGCAAGCGGAAGTCCTCTCTCACTGAATCCAACCGAGAGGCAACTCGTTTGAAGAAGGATAAGGTGGCTCTGAATGAGAAGCTGGAATCCATGGCTTGTAAGAGAAATGACGTGGAAGCTTATCTGAGAACTCTCGCCAAGAAGCTCTTTCTTATGCTGGAAGGTACTCCTTTTAATCCGACTGCTTTACTGGTTGCAAGTTAGTCCTGTCCAGTCGACTCACTAACTCCTTGACTGCAGAATTCTGCCAAAACTTTGACGAGGAGACTGGACGGATCGAGACGGGTTTGGACCCTATTGTTTCTCCAGTCGGCGACGAGGCTGCCATGAATGTGCTTCGACTGGAATCCCCGTCGTCAGTGTTACCAGTTACCTCGCTCGTCTGAAGGTGGCAGTTTCACGGATCGACTCATCACTCTGGCCAAGGGCGACGCTTCAAAATGACCTCGAGTCTCTGATGACTCGACTCAACGAGGTCCCTGGTCGAGTGCAAGAATGGAAGAAGTCCTCTGCCCAGTGTGGTGTTGACGTGGCGTTGTCCTTGGTAAGAGTCCACTGCAAGGAATCCCGTGAAGATAAGCTGGCGGTGATCAAGGTCGCCAACACCAAAAGACATGATTTCCAGTCCTTTATGGAGACTTTCATCGCTGCTGCCACTCGAATTGCAGATGGAATTGACTTGGACGAATTCGTCGAACCTGCCAGCCCTCCTCCTGCCGAATGAACAAACTTTGAGATTTAAACCTACCTTAAATTTGCCTCGGAATGCCGAGTGGTTGCTGTAACCATTAAACTCCTTCGGGCTTGATGCTCTAATACTTTTGATCCGTCGTCCAGAACTTTAGGATTTATCTGAACTTGGTTTATTTCTGAATATGCTTGTATTTGCCTTTGAGTGGAATTTGCTCTTTACTCTGAATAATCTTTCGACCTGCATCTCGTTGTCCTTACGGACAGGGATGGAGCGCACATTGTATTTGTGGTGCTGCTCCGAAGGAGAAGGTTGCAGTCGACCTGCACCTCGTCGTCCTTGCGGATGGCAATGGAGCGCACATTGTATTTGTGGCGTGGCTCCAAAGGAGAAGGTTGCAATCGACCTGCACCTCGTCGTCCTTGCGGATGGTGATGGAGCTCATGTTGTATTTGTGGCGCGGCTCCAAAGGAGAAGGTTGCAGTCGACCTGCACCTCGTTGTCCTTGCGTATGGGGATGGAGCGCACATTGTATTTGTGGCGCGGCTCCAAAGGAGAAGGTTGCAGTCGACCTGCACCTCGTCGTCCTTGCGGATGGTGATGGAGAGCACGTTGTATTTGTGGCGCAGCCCCAAAGGAGAAGGTTGTAGTCGACCTGCACCTCGTCGTCCTTGCGGATGGTGATGGAGCACACATTGCATTTGTGGCGCAGCTCCGAATGACAAGGTTGCAGTCGACCTGCACCTCGTCATCCTTGCGGATGGGATGGAGCGCCTGTTGTATTTGTGGCGTGGCTCCAAAGGAGAAGGTTGCAGTCGACCTGCACCTCGTCGTCCTTGCGGATGGTGATGGAGCGCACGTTGTATTTGTGGCGCACCTCCAAAGGAGAAGGTTGTAATCGACCTGCACCTCGTCGTCTTTGCGGATAAGGACAGACTTTAAACCTTAGGCGAGCACCGGACTGCAGCTAAGCTCCCGAGTGAGAGGGTCGCCCACCACTCGGTAGGATTTTTCAAACTTAGGCGAGCACTGGACTGCAGTTAAGCCCCTGAGTGGGAGGGTTGCTCACCACCCGGTAGGATTTTTTAACCTTAGGCGAGTACTGGACTGCAGCTAAGCCTCCGAGTGGGAGGGTTGCTCACCACTCGGTAGGATTTTACAAACTTAGGCGAGTACTGGACTGCAGCTAACCCCCCGAGTGGGAGGGTTGCTCACCATTCGGTAGGATTTTCTAAACTTAGGCGAGTACTAGACTGCAGCTAAGCCCCCGAGTGGGAGGCTTGCTCACCACTCGGTAGGATTTTTTAAACTTAGGCGAGTACTGGATTGGAGCTAAGCCCCCGAGTGGGAGGGTTGCTCACCACTTGGTAGGATTTTTTAAACTTAGGCGAGTACTCGACTGCAGCTAAGCCCCCGAATGGGAGGGTTGCTCACCACTCGGTAGGATTTTCTAAACTTAGGTGAGTACTGGAGTGCAGCTAAGCCCCCGAGTGGGAGGCTTGCTCACCACTCGGTAGGATTTTTTAAACTTAGGCGAGTACTGGACTGCAGCTAAGCTCCCGAGTGGGAGGGTTGCTCACCACTCGGTAGGATTTTTTAAACTTAGGCGAGTACTGGACTGCAGCTAAGCCTCCGAGTGGGAGGGTTGCTCACCACTCGGTAGGATTTTTTAAACTTAGGCGAGTACTGGACTGCAGCTAAGCCCCTGAGTGGGAGGGTTGCTCACCACTCGGTAGGATTTTACAAACTTAGGCGAGTACTGGACTGCAGCTAAGCCTCCGAGTGGGAGGGTTGCTCACCACTCGGTAGGATTTTTTTAAACTTAGGCGAAACGGATTCGCAGCTAAGCCTCCGAGTGGGCGGCTTGCTCACCACTCGGTAGGATTTTCTTTTAAACTTAGGCGAAACGGATTCGCAGCTAAGTCACCCACTGGGGGATTTCAGACGCAAATAAAAGAAACAACAATCGTTTAAGAGGACTGTAAAGCTCTTGTCTTTGATAAGCAAATTACAAAGGTATTTCTTATTACATTTTATTCGAATGAGTACTTAAGTGTAAAAGGGGCGGAGCAACTCCGCATTCCAAGCCCGTGGCTCGTCCTTCTTATGCTCGACATTGTAAAGGTGGTATGCTCCATTGTGAAGCACTCTGGTGACAATAAAGGGGCCTTCCCAAGCAGGAGCGAGCTTGCGTGGTTTCTGCTGATCCACTCGAAGAACCAAGTCTCCCTCTTGAAAGGCTCGACCTTTCACATTTCTGGCGTGGAATCGACGCAAATCTTGCTGATAAATGGTCGACCGGATCAAGGCCATCTCTCTTTCCTCCTCTAGGAGGTCGACTGCGTCCTGCCGAGCTTGCTCTGCTTCATCCTCAGAGAAGAGCTCGACTCGTGGTGCATTATGAAGCAAGACACTCGGTAGAACAGCTTCAGCTCCATAGACCAAGAAGAAAGGAGTTTGGCCAGTCGACCGATTGGGAGTTGTCCTCAATCCCCAAAGAACTGAAGGAAGTTCATCAACCCAGGCGCCCGCTGCATGCTTGAGGTCTCGCATCAGTCGGGGTTTCAATCCTTTGAGAATCAGGCCATTTGCTCTCTCTGCTTGTCCATTCGACTGGGGATGGGCGACTGAAGCATAGTCGACTCGTGTGCCTTGGGAGGCGCAGAAGGCTCTAAACTCATCTGAATCGAAGTTCGATCCATTGTCAGTGATGATGTTGTGTGGAACTCCGTATCTGAACGTCAATTCTCTGATGAAGTTGACGGCAGTACTAGCTTCCAGATTCTTGATAGGCTTGGCTTCAATCCACTTGGTAAACTTGTCGACTGCTACAAGCACGTGAGTGAAGCCGCTCCTACCAGTCCTCAGCGGTCCAACCATATCTAATCCCCAAACAGCAAAGGGCCAGACGAGTGGAATGGTCTTTAGGGTTGACGCGGGTTTGTGGGACATATTGGAGTAAAACTGGCAGCATTCACATATGTCGACTATACCTTCGCCATTTCATTTGCTCGTGGCCAATAAAATCCAGCTCGGTATGCTTTAGCCACAATGGTCCTAGAGAACTCATGGTGGCCACAGGTCCCCGAGTGGATGTCGTTGAGGATCGCTAGACCTTCTTCTGGGGTTATGCATTTCTGGCTGACTCCTGTTACACTTTCCCTGAACAGCTGTCCTCTTCTCACAGTAAAGGCTTTGGATCGACGGACGATCTGTCGAGCCTCTTCTTCATCCCCTGGGAGTTCCTTCCTAAGGATATATGCAATGTACGGCACTGTCCAGTCGGGAGTAATAACCAAAATATCCATGATTAGGTCGACCACGGCTGGAATCTCGACTTCAGTCGGATCGGTGGCACTCTTTGGCTGTAGGGACTCTTAAGTGAAGGGATCTTCTTGAACTGAAGGTGCATGAATATGCTCCAGGAACACGTTACTGGGAATGGCTTCTCTCTTGGAGCCTATCTTTGCTAAATCATCGGTTGCTTGATTTTTCAGTCGGGGTATATGATGGAGCTCTAACCCCTCAAACTTCTTTTCCAACTTCCTCACCGCGTTAGAGTAGCCAGTCATGGCTGGGCTTCTAACGTCCCACTCCTTCATCACTTGATTGACTACCAAATCTGAGTCGCCATAGACCATGAGGCGACGGGCGCCGAGTGAGACTACCTAAATGGGGTGATGAAAGTTGTTTTTATCTCATTGGGTCCATACAGACGGATCTTATGATACCCGGAATAAGCGTCCAAAGAGGACAAACGCTCACGCCCCGCAGTCGAGTCGACTATTTGGTCGATGCGAGGGAGAGGAAAGTGATCTTTCGGGCAGGCCCGATTGATATGTTTGAAGTCAATGCACATGCAAAGTGAGTCGTCCTTCTTTGGGACTATGGCAACATTAGCTAACCACTCGGAGTGATAAATCTCTCGGATAAACTCAGTTGCTAGAAGTTGAGCCACTTCTTCACCGATTGCCTTTCTCTTCTGTACGGCGGGCCGTCGAAGATGTTCTTTGACTGGTTTCACTTTTCGGTCGCCTCGCAAACGATGCTCAGCTAGTCCCCTGGGAACACCTGGCATGTCAGAAGGTTTTCATGCAAAGATGTCACAGTTCTCACGGAGGAACTGGATGAGCGCTTCTTTCTATTTGGAGTCGAGTGTTGTTGAAATGTGAGTCGGAGCAGCATTGGGATCCGTTGGGTGAATATGAATCGGCTTCATTTCACCAGATGACTGGAATGCTGAATCTGTGGCAGGCTTCTTCGCTCGCAACAAATCACTCGGATCTGCATTTTTTTGATACTCCTGCAATTCCACTAATGCCATCTGTGCATCGGCGATCTTTGAGACCTTCTGGAAGCACTTTTCTGCCTTCTTTCAATTGCCAGTGATAGTGATCACCCCTTTAGGACCAGGCATCTTCAATTTGAGGTACACGTAACATGGCCGAGCCATAAAACGTGCATAAGCTGGCCTGCCCAAAATAGCATGATAAGCACTCTGGAAATCCACAACTTCAAATGTCAACTTTTCTTTGCGGTAATTCTTGGAATCGCCGAAAACTACATCAAGGGAGATCTGGCCGAGTGACGCAGCCTTCTTTCCAGGAATAACTCCATGGAAACTCATATTGCTTTCACTGAGTCTAGACATCGGAATGCCCATTCCTTTCAACGTCTCTGCATACAGTATATTCAGACCACTGCTACCGTCCATCAGAACCTTAGTCAATCGAGTGCCTTCGACTACTAGGTCGACCACCAGCGCTTGCCTCCCAGGGGTGGCTATGTGCGTTGGGTGATCGGACTGATCGAATGTAATGGCAGTCTGAGACAACTTCAAATAACTGGGTGTCACCGGAGCGACCATGTTCACTTCTCTGTTGATGACTTTCAGTCGACTTTTACTCTCAACATCAGGAAAATCATCAGAGTGGAATTGACGTGGGGGTAACCATCATCGTCCTCTTCCTCATCCTCAACTTTGTCCGCTTCCTTCTCCTTTTTCTTGGGTTGTTTCTCTCGGAATTGCTGGATTAGGAGTCGACACTGTCGAGTGGTATGCTTCGGGTAAATGAAATTACTCTCTTCATCTTTCTTAGTGCGAATGTGGCATGGCAAATCTAGCACATCATTTCCATCTTGATCTTTTACTTTCTTGGGGTTCCACAGTCCTTTGGGTTTCCCTTTGAACTTTCATTGAGTCACGGCTAAGGCTTCTCCAGGAGCAGCTGGCTCGGCTTTGCGCTTCTGCTTCCGACTGGAGTTCCCTCCTCCGGTTTCGTGGGCGACTGTTTTGTGTTTGCCACTCTGGAGTCGGTCTTCCTCTTCACCATTGGCGTATTTGGTGGCAATCTCCATCATCTGAGTCAGAGTCATATCTCCCGTCCGACCGAATTTCAGATTCAATTCCCGATACTTAACGCCTTCTTTGAAGGCACAAATTGCTTGGTGATCCGACACATTCTCCACTGTATGGTGTAATGTGATCCATCTCTGGATATAATCTCTCAGAGTTTCATTCGGTTTCTGAATGCAACACTGTAATTCTGTCAGCCCTGCTGGCCGTTTGCAAGTACCTTCAAATGTTCTGACAAATACTCGGGCAAGATCTTCCCAAGTATAAATACTACCAGGCGCTAACTGATTCAGCCACACTCTGGCCGAGCCCTCTAACATCAAAGGGAGATGCTTCATGGCAACTTCATCGTTGCCACCACCAATCTGTACAGCCACTCGGTAATCCTCTAGCCAAGTGTCAGGCTTGGATTCACCAGTGAACTTACTGACTCCAGTCGTCAACCTGAAGTTGGGAGGAATCACCGCTGCCCTGATGGCTCTGCTGAAGCACTCTGGACCTGAGACATGCACTCTGCTGCTGGTTGGAAAATCTCTGTCGTGGCCTTCTCTGTGAGCTCTATTTCTGTCGACTAGACCCTGAACGAGAATAGATCTCGCATCAAAGCCCGGTTCCCTGGGGTCGACTGGAATCCTTCGCCCAATACTATGAGGACGTCTGTCATCATGCTGTCGGGGCACGTATGACCCACTCCTCGGGGGAGGTGTGGGCACTCGACGAAGATCATCGTGATCGAGTCGGTGATCATACTGCTCGTGGTTTCTGTACTGATCTCGCCGGTCCCCACGTGAAGGAAATATGCCCTAGAGGCAATAATAAAGTTATTATTTATTTCCTCATTTCATGATAAATATTTATTATTCATGCTAGAATTGTATTAACCGAAAACATAATACATGTGTGAATACATAGACAAACAGAGTGTCACTAGTATGCCTCTACTTGACTAGCTCGTTAATCAAAGATGGTTATGTTTCCTAACCATAGACAAAGAGTTGTTATTTGATTAATGGGATCACATCATTAGGAGAATGATGTGATTGACTTGACCCATTCCGTTAGCTTAGCACTCGATCGTTTAGTATGTTGCTATTGCTTTCTTCATGACTTATACATGTTCCTATGACTATGAGATTATGCAACTCCCGTTTACCGGAGGAACACTTTGTGTGCTACCAAACATCACAACGTAACTGGGTGATTATAAAGGAGCTCTACAGGTGTCTCCAAAGGTACATGTTGGCTTGGCGTATTTCGAAATTAGGATTTGTCACTCCGATTGTCGGAGAGGTATCTCTGGGCCCTCTCAGTAATGCACATCACATAAGCCTTGCAAGCATTGCAACTAATGAGTTAGTTGCGAGATGATGTATTATGAAACGAGTAAAGAGACTTGCCGGTAACGAGATTGAACTAGGTATTGAGATACCGACGATCGAATCTCGGGTAAGTAACATACCGATGACAAAGGGAACAACGTATGTTGTTATGCGGTCTGACCGATAAAGATCTTCGTAGAATATGTGGGAGCCAATATGAGCATCCAGGTTCCGCTATTGGTTATTGATCGGAGACATGTCTCGGTCATGTCTACATTGTTCTCGAACCCATAGGGTCCGCACGCTTAAGGTTTCGATGACAGTTATACTATGAGTTTATGAGTTTATGAGTTTTGATGTACCGAAGTTAGTTCGGAGTCCCGGATGTGATCACGGACATGACGAGGAGTCTCGAAATGGTCGAGACATAAAGGTTGATATATTGGACGGCTATATTCGGACACCGGAAATGTTCCGGGTGATTTCGGAGAAAACCGGAGTGCCGGAGGGTTACCGGAACCCCCCCGGGAGAAGTAATGGGCCTTATGGGCCTTGGTGGAGAGAGAGAGGAGCAGCCAGGGTAGGCCGCGCGCCTCCTCCCCCCTGGTCCGAATTGGACTAGGAGAGGGGGGGCAGCGCCCCCCTTTCCTTCTCCCTTCCCCCTTCCTTTCCCCCTCCTAGTAGGAGTAGGAAAGAGGGGAGTCCTACTCCTACTAGGAGGAGGACTCCTCCTCCTTGGCGCGCCATAGGGCCGGCCGGCCTCCTCCCCTTGCTCCTTTATATACGGGGGCAGGGGGCACCCCTAGACACACAAGTTGATCCTCGTGATCATTTTCTTAGCCGTGTGCGGTGCCCCCTTCCACCATACTCCTCGATAATATTGTAGCGGTGCTTAGGCGAAGCCCTGCGACGGTAGAACATCAAGATCGTCACCACGCCGTCGTGCTGACGGAACTCTTCCCCGACACTTTGCTGGATCGGAGTCCGGGGATCGTCATCGAGCTGAACGTGTGCTAGAACTCGGAGGTGTCGTAGTTTCGGTGCTTGATCGGTCAGGCCGTGAAGACGTACGACTACATCAACCGCGTTGTGCTAAACGCTTCCGCTTCCGGTCTACGAGGGTACGTAGACAACACTCTCCCCTCTCGTTGCTATGCATCACCATGATCTTGCGTGTGCGTAGGAAAAGTTTTGAAATTACTACGTTCCCCAACAGTGGCATCCGAGCCTAGGTTTTATGTGTTGATGTTGTGCACGAGTAGAACACAAGTGAGTTGTGGGCGATATAAGTCATACTGCTTACCAGCATGTCATACTTTGGTTTGGCGGTATTGTTTGATGAAGCGGCCCGGACCGACATTACGCGTACTCTTACGCGAGACTGGTTCTACCGACGTGCTTTGCACACAGGTGGCTGGCGGGTGTCAGTTTCTCCAACTTTAGTTGAACCGAGTGTGGCTACGTCCGGTCCTTGCGAAGGTTAAAACAGCACCAACTTGACAAACTATCATTGTGGTTTTTATGCGTAGGTAAGAATGGTTCTTGCTAAGCCCGTAGCAGCCACGTAAAATTTGCAACAACAAAGTAGAGGACGTCTAACTTGTTTTTGCAGGGCATGTTGTGATGTGATATGGTCAAGACGTGATGAGTTATAAGTTTTTGTATAAGATGATCATGTTTTTTTGAAGTTATCGACAACTGGAAAAAGCCTTATGGTCGTCTCTTTATTGCATAAGATGCAAGCGCCAAATAATTGCTTTACTTTATCGCTATGCGATAGCAATAGTTGCAAGAGCAATTGTTGGCGAGACAACCATGTGATGACACATTGATATAGATCAAGATGATGGAGATCATGGTGCCATGCCGGTGACGATGGAAATCATGACAATACTTTGAAGATGGAGATCAAAGGCACAAGATGATGATGGCCATATCATGTCACATATTTTGATTGCATGTGATGTTTATCTTTTATACATCTTATTTTGCTTTGATTGATGGTAGCATTTTAAGATGATCTCTCACTAATTATCAAGAAGTGTTCTTCCTGAGTATGCACCGTTGCGAAAGTTCTTCGTGCTGAGACACCACGTGATGATCGGGTGTGATAGGCTCTACGTTCAAATACAACGGGTGCAAAACAGTTGCACACGCGGAATACTCAGGTTATACTTGACGAGCCAAGCATATACAGATATGGCCTCGGAACACGGAGACCGAAAGGTCGAGCGTGAATCATATAGTAGATATGATCAACATAGTGATGTTCACCAATGAAACTACTCCATCTCACGTGATGATCGGACATGGTTTAGTTGATTTGGATCACGTGATCACTTAGAGGATTAGAGGGATGTCTATCTAAGTGGGAGTTCTTAAATAATATGATTAATTGAACTTTAATTTATCATGAACTTAGTCCTGGTAGTACTAGCTTATCTATGTTGTAGATCAATAGCTCGCGTTGTTGCTTCCCTGTGTTTATTTTGACATGTTCCTAGAGAAAATTGTGTTGAAAGATGTTAGTAGCAATGATGCGGATTGGATCCGTGATCTGAGGTTTATCCTCATTGCTGCACAAAATAATTATGTCCTTGATGCACCGCTAGGTGACAGACCTATTGTAGGAGCAGATGCAGACGTTATGAACGTTTGGCTAGCTCAATATAATGACTACTTGATAGTTTAGTGTACCATGCTTAACGGCTTAGAATCGGGACTTCAAAGACGTTTTGAATGTCATGGACCATATGAGATGTTCCAGGAGTTAAAGTTAATATTTCAAGCAAATACCCGAGTTGAGAGATATGAAGTCTCCAACAAGTTATATAGCTAAAAGATGGAGGGGAATCGCTCAACTAGTGAGCATGTGCTCAGATTGTCTGGGTACTACAATCGCTTGAATCAAGTGGGAGTTAATCTTCCAGATAAAATAGTGATTGACAGAATTCTCTAGTCACCATCACCAAGTTAGTAGAACTTCGTGATGAACTATGATATGCAAGGGACAACGGAAACGATTCCCAAGCTCTTCGTAATGCTAAAATTGACGAAGGTAGAAATCGAGAAAAACATCAAGTGTTGATGATAGACAAGACCACTAGTTTCAAGAAAAGGGCAAAGGAAAAAAAGGGGAACTTCAAGAAGAACAGCAAGCAAGTTGTTGCTCAAATGAAGAAGCCCAAGTCTGGTCCTAAGCCTGAGACTAAGTGCTTCTACTGCAAAGGGACTGGTCACTGGAAGTGGAACTGCCCCAAGTATTTGGCGGATAAGAAGGATGGCAAAGTGAACATAAGTATATTTGATATACATGTTATTGATGTGTACTTTACTAGTGTTTATAGCAACCCCTCAGTATTTGATACTAGTTCAGTTACTATGATTAGTAACTTGAATCGGGAGTTGCAGAATGAACAAAGACTAGTTAAGGGTGAGGTGACGATGTGTGTTGGAAGTAGTTCCAAGATTGATATGATCATCATCGCACACTCCCTATACTTTTGGGATTAGTGTTGAACCTAAATAAGTGTTATTTGGTGTTTTCATGAATATGATTTGATCATGTTTATTACAATACGGTTATTCATTTAAGTAAGAGAATAAATTGTTGTTCTGTTTACATGAATAAAACCTTATATGGTTACACACCCAATGAAAATGGTTCATTGGATCTCGATTGTAGTGATACACATATTCATAATATTGAAGCCAAAAGACGCAAAGTTAATAATGATAGTGCAACTTATTTGTGGCACTGCCGTTTAGGTCATATTGGTGTAAAGCGCATGAAGAAACTCCATGCTGATGGACTTTTGGAATCATTTGATTATGAATCACTTGATGCTTGCGAACCATGCCTCATGGCCAAGATGACTAAGACTCTGTTCTCCGGAACAATGGAGCGTGCAACTGACTTATTGGAAATAATACATACTGATGTATGCGATCCGATGAGTGTTGGAGCTCGCGGCGGGTATCATTATTTTCTGACCTTCACAGATGATTTGAGCAGATATGAGTATATCTACTTGATGAAACACAAGTCTGAAACATTTGAAAAGTTCAAAGAATTTCAGAGTGAAGTGGAGAATCATCGTAACAAAAATAAAAGTTTCTACGATATGATCGCAGAAGTAAAATATTTGAGTTACGAGTTTGGCCTTCGGTTAAAAACAATGTGAAATAGTTTCACTACTCACGCCACCTGGAACACCACAGTGTAATGGTGTGTTCGAACGTCATAACCGTACTTTATTAGATATGGTGTGATCTATGATGTTTCTTACCGATCTACCACTATCATTTTGGGGTTATGCATTAGAGACAGCTACATTCATGTTAAATAGGGCACCATCTAAATCCGTTGAGACGACACCGTATGAAATATGGTTTGGCAAGAAACCTAAGCTGTTGTTTCTTAAAGTTTGAGGTTGCAATGCTTATGTGAAAAAGTTTCAACCTGATAAGCTCAAACCCAAATCGGAGAAGTGCGTCTTCATAGGATACCCAAAAGAAATTGTTGGGTACACCTTCCAACACAGATCCGAAGGCAAGATATTCATTGCTGAGAATGGATCCTTTCTAGAGGAGTTTCTCTCGAAAGAAGTGAGTGGGAGGAAAGTAGAACTTGATGAGGTAACTATACCTGCTCCCTTATTGGAAAGTAGTTCATCACAGAAATCTGTTCCTGTGACTACTACACCAATTAGTGAGGAAGCTAATGATAATGATCATTTAACTTCAGATCAAGTTACTACCGAACCTCGTAGGTAAACCAGAGTGAGATCCGCACCAGAGTGGTACGGTAATCCTGTTCTGGAGGTCATGTTACTTGACCATGACAAGCCTACGAACTATGAGGAAGCGATGATGAGCCCAGATTCCACGAAATGGCTTGAGGCCATGAAATCTGAGATGAGATCCATGTATGAGAACAAAGTATGGACTTTGATTGACTTGCCCAATGATCGGCGAGCCATTGAGATTAAATGGATCCTCAAGAGGAAGACGGACGCTAATAGTAGTGTTACTATCTACAAAGCTAGAATTGTCGCAAAAGGTTTTCGACAAGTTCAAGGTGTTGACTACGATGAGAGTTTCTCACTTGTATCTATGCTTAAGTCTGTCTGAATCATGTTAGCAATTGCCGCATTTTATGAAATCTGGCAAATGGATAAACAAAACTGCATTCCTTAATGGATTTATTAAAGAAGAGTTGTATACAATGCAACTAGAAGGTTTTTTCGATCCTAAAGGTGTTAACTAAATATGCAAGCTCCAGCGATCCATCTATGGACTGGTGCAAGCATCTCGGAGTTGGAATATACGCTTTGATAAGTTGATCAAAGCATATAGTTTTATACAGACTTGCGGTGAAGCCTGTATTTACAAGAAAGTGAGTGGGAGCACTACAGCATTCCTGATAAGCATATGTGAATGACATATTGTTGATCAGAAATAATGTAGAATTATTCTGCAAAGCATAAAGGAGTGTTTGAAAGGATTTTTTCAAAGAAAACCTCGGTGAAGCTGCTTACATATTGAGCATCAAAATCTATAGAGATAGATCAAGACGCTTGATAAGTTTTTTCAATGAGTACATACCTTGACAAGATTTTGAAGTAGTTCAAAATGGAACAGTCAAAGAAAGAGTTCTTGCCTATGTTACAAGGTGTGAAATTGAGTAAGACTCAAAACCCGACCACGGCAGAAGATAGAAAGAGAATGAAAGCCATTCCCTATGCCTCAGCCATAGGTTCTATAAAGTATGCCATGTTGTGTACCAGATCTATTGTATACCCTACACTGATGTTGGCAAGGAAGTACAATAGTGATCTAGGAGTAGATCACTGGACAGCGGTCAAAATTATCCTTAGTGGAATAAGGATATGTTTCTCGATTATGGAGGTGACAAAAGGTTCGTCGTAGAAGGTTACGTCGATGCAAACTTTGACACTGATCCAGATGATTCTAAGTCTCAATCTGGATGCATATTGAAAGTGGGAGCAATTAGCTAGAGTAGCTCCGTGCAGAGCATTGTTGACATAGAAATTTGCAAAATACATACGGATCTGAATATGGCACACCCGTTGACTAAACTTCTCTCATAGGCAAAACATGATCACACCTTAGTACTCTTTGGGTGTTAATCACATAGCGATGTGAACTAGATTATTGACTCTAGTAAACCCTTTGAGTGTTGGTCACATAATGATGTGAACTATTGGTGTTAAATCACATGGCAATGTGAACTAGATTATTAACTCTAGTGCAAGTAGGAGACTGAAGGAAATATGCCCTAGAGACAATAATAAAGTTATTATTTATTTCCTTATTTCATGATAAATATTTATTATTCATGCTAGAATTGTATTAACCGGAAACATAATACATGTGTGAATACATAGACAAACAGAGTGTCACTAGTATGCCTCTACTTGACTAGCTCGTTAATCAAAGATGGTTATGTTTCCTAACCATAGACAAAGAGTTGTTATTTGATTAACGGGATCACATCATTAGGAGAATGATGTGATTGACTTGACCCATTCCGTTAGCTTAGCACTCGATCGTTTAGTATGTTGCTATTGCTTTCTTCATGACTTATACATGTTCCTATGACTATGAGATTATGCAACTCCCGTTTACCGGAGGAACACTTTGTGTGCTACCAAACGTCACAACATAACTGGGTGATTATAAAGGAGCTCTACAGGTGTCTCCAAAGGTACATGTTGGCTTGGCGTATTTCGAAATTAGGATTTGTCACTCCGATTGTCGGAGAGGTATCTCTGGGCCCTCTCAGTAATGCACATCACATAAGCCTTGCAAGCATTGCAACTAATGAGTTAGTTGCGAGATGATGTATTACGAAATGAGTAAAGAGACTTGCCGGTAATGAGATTGAACTAGGTATTGAGATACCGACGATCGAATCTCGGGCAAGTAACATACCGATGACAAAGGGAACAACGTATGTTGTTATGCGGTCTGACCGGTAAAGATCTTCGTAGAATATGTGGGAGCCAATATGAGCATCCAGGTTCCGCTATTGGTTATTGACCGGAGACATGTCTCGGTCATGTCTACATTGTTCTCGAACCCGTAGGGTCCGCACGCTTAAGGTTTCGATGACAGTTATATTATGAGTTTATGAGTTTTGATGTACCGAAGTTAGTTTGGAGTCCCGGATGTGATCACGGACATGACGAGGAGTATCGAAATGGTCGAGACATAAAGATTGATATATTGGACGGCTATATTCGGACACCGAAAGTGTTCCGGGTGATTTCGGAGAAAACCAGAGTGCCGGAGGGTTACCGGAACCCCCCCGGGAGAAGTAATGGGCCTTATGGGCCTTGGTGGAGAGAGAGAGAGGAGCAGCCAGGGTGGGCCGCGCGCCTCCTCCCCCCTGGTCCGAATTGGACTAGGAGAGGGGGGCGGCGCCCCCCTTTCCTTCTCCCTCCCCCCTTCCTTTCCCCCTCCTAGTAGGAGTAGGAAAGAGGGGAGTCCTACTCCTACTAGGAGGAGGACTCCTCCTCCTTGGCGCGCCATAGGGCCGGCCGGCCTCCTCCCCTTGCTCCTTTATATACGGGGGCAGGGGGCACCCCTAGACACACAAGTTGATCCTCGTGATCATTTTCTTAGCCGTGTGCGGTGCCCCCTTCCACCATACTCCTCGATAATATTGTAGCGGTGCTTAGGCGAAGCCCTGCGACGGTAGAACATCAAGATCGTCACCACGCCGTCGTGCTGACGGAACTCTTCCCCGACACTTTGCTGGATCGGAGTCCGGGGATCGTCATCGAGCTGAACGTGTGCTAGAACTCGGAGGTGTCGTAGTTTCGGTGCTTGATCGGTCGGGCCGTGAAGACGTACAACTACATCAACCGCGTTGTCATAACGCTTCCGCTTTTGGTCTACGAGGGTACGTAGACAACACTCTACCCTCTCGTTGCTATGCATCACCATGATCTTGCATGTGCGTAGGAAATTTTTTGAAATTACTACGTTCCCCAACAGATACCTGGTCACAACTATTAGCACATTGTACAATATTGTGTCGTTCACATCCGCCAGGGATTGGGCTTTATCCTCTGGCCGCTGAACATCTCTTGACACAATATCAATTATCTTGCCTCCGTATTTGGGCTGTAGAATAACATAAGATGATCCATCCATTAGACTTTTAAAAAAATGATCCATCCATGAAGACAAGAAACATGTGCCACATTGATGCTCTTTATAGGTGCAAGTATAACTTCCTGTGTACGGAGTAGTATTTAATCCTGTCACGCAGGAACCAACACACACTCACCACACCCCACTCCTATTTAATCGTGTTAGTAGTATGGTAACAATTGTCTTCACTCATTTAACAACTATAGTAAGATGGCATGGACAATCTTAATAATCATAACAAGATAGCTTGGACAATGAGACCAGACTTGCAACAAGAAATTATTCATTTATTAACTCATCAAGTTTCTAGAAACTATTAGCAGGATACAAACAGTACTATCTTGTGATATATGATGGCAAAGAAAATTAGTACTAAGACAGAAAGAAGCACGCTGAAGCTCAGTTAGATACGGAGGAGTAGTATCTTAGAAGCATGAAATGAAGCACTTTTCGGTTACTCAAATAACATGGGGAATACATCAGATAGCTGAAGTAAAAAATAAGAATTGACTTAACTAAACTAAAAATAAGAATTGAACTGAACTAAAATTGGAAATTGAAATAAACAAAAATTAGAAATTGAACTGAAGCAATAAACTCAACCGAGACTACTATGAACTTATATATTTCATTTGCACAGTGAATTACAAATCACATTTGAACCACTGATCTTTTGCACAGTGAAGTTATATTTTCTTATAGCAAGCTACACTAGAATTGAAAATGTTTTGGATCCAAGGAGACACAAAACGAGGAATATTTAACTTGTTTTTATACCATTTTGATCACTTGAACTGATAGCGAAGAAGATGCATCGGTGCTGCAAATGCTAAGTATTGTAAATTATAGCAATTTGCAAGCACAAGGGAGCTACAAATGAACAATGAACACATCAAAACTAGTAGTCCAGTGCACTAAGACATTTTAGCAAACACATGGCGTGCACCAAAAATGGGAATTTTGAGATTGATGAACTGCTGGTGTTTTTTCGTTGAACTAACATTGTAAGAATTTGCTATCTTACCAAGTGTTACAAGGAGTCGAAACCAGAGACGAGGTTGTTTGGCGCATGTGCAGCACAGCGAGCTCGTGGGCGAGGATGGTAGGAGGAGCGGCCGTGCGGGGATGAAGAAGAAGCAAGTTCAAGTTTGAGCGGTAGCGAGCGGAGCACCTCCAGGAAATCGCGGGGGCTTGAGGGAGGCTTGAGGCGCCGGACGGTGGGAGGCCCGCGGCGGGAGGAGGTGGTGAGCCACCCCGGGAGCGGAGATGGTTCGCGGGATCGATGACGGTACTGGTCGCACCAGCACGGTGGCGCGACGGTGGTGGGTCGGGATGGGGCGCCGGGGATGGGGGTTGTCGAGGCTGGGGGCTTGGGCGCTGAGGGTGGGGGTTGTCGGTGTCAAAACCGGCAGATCTCGGGTAGGGGGTCCCGAACTATGCGTCTAGGCCGGATGGTAACAGGAGACAGGGGACACTTTGTTTTAGCCAGGTTCGGGCCCTCTCGATGGAGGTAAAACCCTACTCCTGCTTGATTAATATTGATGATATGGATAGTACAAGAGTAGATCTACCACGAGATCGAGGAGGCTAAACCCTAGAAGCTAGCCTATGGTATGATTGTTGTGTGTGGAGTTGATTCTGTCCTATGGACTACAACCCTCCGGTTTATATAGACACCGGATAGGGTTAGGGTTACATAGAGTCGGTTACAATGGTAGGAGATCTTGAATATCCGCATCGCCAAGCTTGCCTTCCACACCAAGGAAAGTCCCATTCGGACACGGGACGAAGTCTTCAATCTTGTATCTTCATAGTCCTGGAGTCCGGCTAAAGGTATAGTCCGGCTACCCGAACACCCCCTAATCCAGGACTCCCTTAGTAGCCCCTGAACCAGGCTTCAATGACGACGAGTCCGATGCGCAAATTGTCTTCGGCATTGCAAGGCGGGTTCCTCTTCCTAGTTCTTCATAGAAGATTGTAAACACCAAGATTAGTGTCCGGCTCTGCAAAATAAATTTCCACATATGGCCATAGAGATAATAATATTAACACAAATCAAATCTGCTGACGTATTCTGCAGTGCGCCATCACACTACAGCCAAGCCCTTCGAATCGTTTTTACTTTTCCACCTCAGCATGTTTTGCGAGGCGGTTTCCTTGGCACGTCTTGTCAAAGCAGAGATCGCGTACCCTTTTTACGGGATTCTCATCAATACGGACGTGGGTAACCCAACCGCGCCATTTATCATGGCGCTCGGGAGGCAAGCGAGTTTTATTAGGCAGGTGGGAACGCATAACCGCATCCGCCTATATAAGGGGATAATGATCCACCCTTTTTACCTACGCCTTCTTCCTCCCTTGCCTACCCATCTCTCGCGCACCCGAGCTCCAGCGCCCAAGCCCGCACTTCCCACCTCAACCTTCTCCAGCAATGTCCGGAGCGGGAGGCAAATGGATGGTCTCCTCTGTTACGAAGGGTAAAATCAAGAAGCTAAGGAAGGCCGGGTATCTGTCCAAGGACATCGCGCACCGGCTTCCCGAGGAGGGGCAGCTTATCCCCACCCCAAGGCCCCATGAGAGGGTGGTATTTCTTCTCCACTTCCTCCGCGGACTGGGTTTTCCACTCCACCCGTTTGTCCGGTGGCTCATGTTCTACTACGGCTTGGATTTCCACGATATGGCTCCGAACTTCATCCTCAACATCTCGGCGTTTATCGTCGTGTGCGAGGCTTTTCTCCGCGTCCGCCCCCATTTCGGCCTCTGGCTCAAGACTTTCAATGTCAAACCCAAGGTGGTGAGCGGTAGCCAGGCGGAGTGCGGAGGCGCCATGGCGGGCAAGATGGCCAACGCCCTATGGTTCGAGGGATCTTTCGTGGAGACCCTAAAGGGATGGCAATCCGGGTGGTTCTACATCACCGAGCCATGCGATCCGGAATGGACTGCGACCCCCCGAGTTCCGATCCAGACCCCCCACGTGGCTTGTGTCCTGGAAAGAGACGGGCCTGTCGTGGGGTGACGAAAAAGAGGTGACCAGATTGCAAACATGCATCCGGTCCCTGGTGAACAAGCCAGTCCGGCTAGTTAATATAATCCAGGTTATGCTCGTCCGCCGGATCCTCCCGTGCCAACAACAGGATTTCAATCTGTGGGAGTTCGACCTGGCGCAGCATCAAACCCTCAGCAGGCTCTTCGACACAACGTACGAGGATGCCTGGAAGATGCTATTCAAGGGCGCCGAGGCTCCCGCATCCGCCTCTGAGGACCGCGGATACAGCTCGCAGCGTCACGCTAGCAAGGTATGCCATCTACACCTTTTACAGGATGTTAAGCTTTTTTCATAGTATGACTCGATGTGGGATCTAAACTCCCTTACCTTTGACAGGCTTGGCGGGCGATAGCCGAACCAATTAACTGTCCGGCTCCGTTGCCCGAAGACCCAGCCCTAACTTTACTGGTGAAGCTGCTGGCCCCGGCGCCTTATGTGGTGCCGGAGAAGAAGGCCAAGAAGAAGAAGACCACGGGGACTCGAAAGAGTGCCCGCAGCATGGTGGTGTCGGACTCGTCATCTGATGAGTCCGAGGCGCCCTCCTCCCGCGAGAACGAGGAGGAAGAAGAAAACTCTCCCTCTCCAGTGGAGGGAGGAGAGAAGAGGAAGGCCGCCCCAACGGGGGAGGCCGAGGGGTCTAGGAAAAGGAAGACCCCTCCGCCGGACTACGGCCCTGACGCCGAAGAGGGTGAAGAGGAGTGGCCGAACAGGGCCAAGCGTCCGACGAAATCGTATGTTCGGGTATCAGAGTAACTCATGATGTTCCTTTATTGCGCAGCTTTCCCTAATGTCGAATGTAATCATGCAGCCCGCCCCGGGCCGCACTCAACGAGTCGTCGAGCGGCTCCCTGGATTCATCGGACGTGAACTCTGTTCCGCCCGCTGTCTCCCCCCACACTGCGGATGACGCCGAAGTGGCGTCGCAACAAGCTCCGGGGCAGGAGGAGGTGGTCCTGGAGGAGCCACAAGGCAACCTCCCGGACCCCAGGAGTGAAGGGGACAAGACCCCCAGGGCTCCAAGTCCGGCTTTAAGCCGGACACCGTGCCGGAATCTTCAACAATTCCGGACCGCGGCAGGCGAACTCCTTCCAAGAGGAGCAAGCCTTCTAAGCCGGCAGCCTCCGTCCAACCGGAGGCGCCGGACAATCTGCTGGAGGTGCTTGAAGGTGCCTCCATCGACGAGGAGCACCGTACTATTATGAGTACGGTGATCCAGAAGGTTCAGTCCGCCAAGAGCGGGCTGAGTGAAGCTTGCGCTAGCCTCCTAACAGGCTTCGAGGTAAGTAAAAATATGTAAAAATATTACCGCATAGACAGTAGCCCCTGATGCTCTGTTTGGCGTTCGGAAAGAAAAGCCGAATAGAGGATCTATTAAATTTCGCAGGAGTCTAATAATGAAGAGTCAATATGCGTATGCAGGCTTCGCTGCTAGCCACCGCCGCACTGACTGCGAAGGTGGATGCCCTGAAATAGGGACTCGAGCGGTCCAAGCAAGAGCTGGCCTTGCCAAGCAGCAGCTCGAGGAGAAAGAAGGTAAGAAATACCTTATAAAAAGTGCCTATAGAGAGGCGTGATTGCAAAAAATGACAGGATTGAACTGCTTATTGTAGGGGACACGACTGAGGTGGTGACCCTCAAGCAGGCGCTGTCCGAGGCCAAAAAGAAAACGGCCGCGGAGCGCACCGAGCGAGAGAAACTTGGGTCCCAGGTCGGCGAGATGCAGCAAGAGCTTCAGGCTCTCATGAAAAAACATGAGAGTTTGGAGCTTGAGTCGAAGACCCAAGCGTCCGAGCTCGCGACGGCCCTTGAGACTACCAAGTCTGCCAAGGCCGAAGCCCAAAAGGCCCTCCGAGAGTTGGAGGATATGAAAAAGATAGCAGCGGGTAAGGCATTCTTTATGCAAAGCAGAAATATAAAAGTAAACTACTTGTTACTTACCCGAATCCGGAGTTCTCCAGGGGCATTCGCAGATCTTCCCCGCAGCGTATCCGATGCCGCCGCATTCTACCGAGCTGAAGAGGGCAACTCGACGGAGAAGGTGTTCTGGTCTCAGTATGCTGAGGCCGGACACCCTGTGCCCTTGAGCGACCAGCTGAAACAGCTGGTCGAACTCCACAAGGTGGCCGAACAAGCCATGAAGGGCTTCATAGTTCGGCTGTGGCCCGGAGAGGCCCTGCCTGGGAGCTATTTCGGGCTGGTGCGGCGGCTGGTGGAGGCCTGTCCAAGGCTCGAGGTCATCAAGCGCTCTGTCTGCATCGAAGGTGCCCGTAGGGCCCTTGCCCGTGTAAAGGTGCACTTGGGTAAGCTGGACGGTGAGAAGCTTGTGACGGACGGGCCGCCGCCGGGGAAGGAGCATCGCAAGCCGGAGAACTACTATAAGGATGTTCTTGTGGGTGCCCGCCTTGTGGCAGATGAGTGCACCAAGGATGTAATTTTTGAATGAATTCGCCCGTGTTTATCCTGTGCGCTGAAAACTTGTTCATATGCGCTAAGCAATGCTTATTGAATTTAAAATATTATTTTCTGTGCGGCCGTTTATCAAAAATTGAGAGATGGCCAGTCGTCGGCTTCTGCCCCCATGCCACTAGTGCTAGGGTGTTCGGTGATAAACCTGGGCGCTCTTTTTCCCATGGTTGGGTCCTTCGAGGGAGGCGCTCAGCACGACGAACCAGGCAATCGGACTATAATGCTTGAACACTCTCACTTAGCCATAGAACTTTATAGTTTTAAATTTCGGCGAAGCCCCTAGTTCGGAAGACCGAGTTCGGGGCGCTATCCACGCCTTGGCTGGGGTTATCCAGCTCCTCGCTCGAAGCGGCATAAGCCTTTAGGGACTCGAAAAACCTCTCGAACAGCGACCGGTCTCTCGCCTCATCATGACAGTCAGTTTTAGCTTTCTCCACTGAGGTGCTTAACCCAGCTCAACCGGGGCACAATCGCAGTGGTTCTCCTAGTGCTACCTTAGCCGATATAGCAGAACGTAAGGCACCAAAACATAGGAGCCGGGCAAACCCAACTATTGACCCAAATCATGATTCAGAGCCGATGCATATAGTGCTATGAGTTCGGGGTGCCGCACTTGTGAAAGTGTACGGACTTCTCACACCATATTTAAAGGGTACTGAAGCCCCTGGCATACTTGCCGTACCATCATGTACGGGTGCGACATGTCATTAATGAACATATATATGAAAAGAGTAATGCAAAAAATAGACAAAAAGCTAAGCACTATTTATGGAGAGGCTATTTATCAAAGCCGAACGATACAAATGGTGCGGTAAGCAAAAGATATTGGACTATTCAGTATGTCCTGACCAGGGGCAGGCCGCGGAATTATATATAAAGTAGGTATACCGCTCATAACAGAGACCACCTGGGAGTTCCATAATGCGGCATGGATTATCTGCCTCCCTGGATCTTGCATCGTTTGTGCAGCAATCAAATTGCCGAACAGGTCGTCCGAAGTATGGAGTCCTGAAAGTAAGAAAAAATTAAAAAAGAATCCGGCAGCCCCTGGTACGTTTTAAGCCGTATTTTGGGCGTGCCGTTATTGTGCCCCTTCCCCTGTGCCCATGGTATTTCAAGGGCGTAGTTATGTACGCGAGGTACTGGTTTCGCTAGGTCGCAAAAGCTGGGGTTGGGGCCGCATTGCTACGCTTGTTCAGAGTGTGCCAGGCGGTCCTGCTGTAGGTTACTCCGGGCGCGCTTGGCAGTGTCTGGCTTTTTAATGCCCGGACTGGAGAATTGCCTAAGAAGGCTACTTTGTACCTCCGCTGCGAGAGCCGCCGTATGCTCCTCCGTACGGAGGGAGCGTTCGGTGTTTTCGTTGACCGTGATTACTCCTCGAGGGCCTGGCATCTTGAGTTTGAGATATGCGTAGTGCGGCACCGCATTCAATTTTGCGAATGCGGTTCGTCCGAGCAGGGCGTGATAGCCACTGCGAAACGGGACTATATCGAAGATTAACTCTTCGCTTCGGAAATTATCCGGGGATCCGAAGACCACGTCAAGTGTTACTGAGCCTGTACAGTTGGCTTCTACACCTGGTATGACGCCTTTAAAGGTCGTTCTTGTGGGTTTGATCCTTGAGGGATCTATGCCCATTTTCCGCACTGTGTCCTGATAAAGCAGGTTCAGACTACTGCCGCCGTCCATGAGGACTCTTGTGAGGTGAAATCCGTCGATGATTGGGTCAAGAACCAATGCGGCGAAGCCGCCATGACGGATGCTAGTGGGATGGTCCCTTTGATCAAAAGTGATCGGGCAGGAGGACCATGGGTTGAACTTTGGGGCGACTGGCTCCATCGCGTATACGTCCCGTAGCGCACGCTTTCGCTCCCGCTTGGGAATGTGGGTTGCGTATATCATGTTCACCATCCGCACTTGTGGGGGAAAGCCCTTCTGTCCATTGTTGTTTGGCGGCTTGGGCTCCTCGTCGTCGCTGTGCAGCCCCTTGTCTCTGTTTTCGGCTCTTAACTTGCCTGCCTGCTTGAACACCCAACAATCCCTGTTAGTGTGATTGGCTGGCTTTTCGGGGGTGCCATGTATCTGGCACAAGCGATCGAGTATTCGGTCCAAACTGGACGGGCCCTGAGTATTATTTTTGAATGGCTTTTTCCGCTGACCGGATTTATAGCCTCTGAATCCGGCATTGACTGCCGTGTCTTCATTGCTGTCGCTGTTAACGCGGCGTTTTTGTTTGTTCCGACGTGTCCTGCCACTTTTGTCCTTGGTATCCGAATTACCAGGGTTCTTTGATAAGTTGTTACTGCGAGCTAGCCAGCTGTCTTCACCCGCGCAAAAGCGGGTCATGAGTGTCGTGAGGGCTGCCATGGATTTCGGCTTTTCCTGTCCCAGGTGCCGGGCAAGCCACTCGTCACGGATGTTATGCTTGAAGGCTGCTAGGGCCTCTGCGTCCGGACAGTCGACTATCTGGTTTTTCCTTGTTAGGAACCGTGTCCAGAATTGTCTGGCTGATTCTTCTGGCTGCTGAATTATGTGGCTTAAGTCGTCGGCATCCGGCGGTCGCACGTAAGTGCCCTGGAAGTTGTCGAGGAATGCGGCTTCCAGGTCCTCCCAAGAACTGATTGAGTCTCCTGGCAAGCTGTTAAGCCAATGCCGGGCCGGTCCTTTAAGTTTGAGCGGGAGGTACTTGATGGCGTGTAGATCATCGCCGCGTGCCATGTGGATGTGAAGGAGATAATCCTCAATGCATACCGCCGGGTCTGTGGTGCCATCGTATGATTCGATGTTTACGGGTTTAAAGCCCTCTGGGATTTTATGATCCATTACTTCATTCGTGAAGCATAGCGGGTGTGCGGCGCCTCTGTACTGGGCTATATCACGACGCAGCTCGGAAGAGCTATGTCTGTTGTGTTCGGCCCGGCCGGATTTGTTGTATCCGGCGTGAGGATCATTATCACATGCCGTAGGGCGCCTGCGCGATCCGTAGATCGATCTTGTCTGTCTTGCCTTGTCCTCCAGTATGTCTCGCAGGTCGGGCGCATTTTCCCGTGCCTTAGTTGTGCGGCGTCGGGGCATGGCTTGGGTGGAGGGCTGAGAGGCCTCTCTGTCGCGGCCACGAGGTGGCCATTCTGCCATGTCATGCGCTGGTGATGTAGGTGCCTCCTCTGATCGGGGTAGTGACCTGCGCTTCGGGTAACTCTTGGAGGGGCGTTCGAGTTCATACTCTTCGGCCGCAAGGACTTCAGTCCATCTGTCAGCTAGCAAATCCTGGGCAGCTCTAAGCTGTTGCTGCTTTTTCTTGAGGCTGCTTGCCGTGGCTAAAAGCCTGCGTTTAAAACGCTCTTGTTCGGCGGGGTCTGATGGTATGACGAATTCGTCATCATCGAGGCTTGCCTCGTCTTCGGAGGGAGGCGTATAGTTATCATCCTCGACCTCTCGGTCTGCCGCTCTCTCATGAGGGATGGCTTCTCCATCTTCCTGTGCCGACTCTTGCTGGGGTGGGTGTTCTTCGGCGCTATCCGGGGTAGTATTATCTCCCGTGCCGGAATCACTGTTTTTGCTTTGGCGGGATTTAGAGCGGCACCGCTGACGCCGGCGCTTTGGCTGTTTCTTGGGGGCGTCATCCCCCATTGTTCCATCGACATCTCCGTCTTTTGGAGTATCCACCATGTATATGTCATATGACGAGGTGGCGTTCCAGCGCCCTACAGGTGCTGGTTCCTGTTCGTCTCCTATATCGTCGTCCATGCCGTCGATGTCTTCGGAGCCGAAGTCCAGTATGTCGGTTAAATCGTCGACAGTGGCTACAAAGTGGGTGGTGGGTGGGTTTTGAATTTCCTCACCGTCCGTATCCCACCCTTGCTGACCGTAGTTCGGCCAGGGCTCTCCTGATAAAGAGAGAGACTTAAGGGAATTCAGGATGTCACCAAAAGGCGAATGCTGAAAGATGTCCGCGGCGGTGAGCTCCATTACCGGCGCCCAATCGGATTCAATTGGCAGGGGTGCGGGGGGCTCGGAGTTCGGAGAGGAATCCGGCTCCTCGGAGTCTCGGGCCACGCGGAGTGCGGGGCTGGAGTTTGGCTCGATCGCCTCTGAGATAGCAGCCCCTGACACAGCGTCCAACCGCTGATCCTCGATCGGCGCAGTAGGTTCCGAATCAATGGTCGAAACCGATGCATGTGCGGCCTCCAAGGCGCTGTTCGGCGGCAGAGCTATATCATGCCCATCGAGACAGTGTGGCACGCTTGGCTGTGGCTCGAATCCATCGAAGATCAAGTCCCCGCGGATGTCAGCCGTGTAGTTTAGGCTTCCAAACCTGACGAAGATCTGTCCGGGGAGAAAAGTCTCACCCTGGACCGCATCGTTGTTAATGATCGAAGGAGCCATCGGGCCTAAAGGCGACGACACAGAGGAACTCTCAATGAAAGCACCAATGTCGGTGTCAAAACCGGCAGATCTCGAGTAGGGGGTCCCGAACTGTGCGTCTAGGCCGGATGGTAACAGGAGACAGGGGACACTTTGTTTTACCCAGGTTCGGGCCCTCTCGATGGAGGCAAAACCCTACTCCTGCTTGATTAATATTGATGATATGGATAGTACAAGAGTAGATCTACCACGATATCAAGGAGGCTAAACCCTAGAAGCTAGCCTATGGTATGATTGTTGTGTGTGGAGTTGATTCTGTCCTATGGACTACAACCCTCCGGTTTATATAGACACCGGATAGGGTTAGGGTTACATAGAGTCGGTTACAATGGTAGGAGATCTTGAATATCCGCATCGCCAAGCTTGCCTTCCACGCCAAGGAAAGTCCCATCCGGACACGGGACGAAGTATTCAATCTTGTATCTTCATAGTCCTGGAGTCCGGCTGAAGGTATAGTCCGGCTACCCGAACACCCCCTAATCCAGGACTCCCTCAGCGGTAGTACCATGTCTAAGCACCGGTAGTACCAGTCAGAGATACTGGTACAGGTAGGAGCGGTAGAACCGCTCATGCAGGACCTGAAGTACCACTGAGACTGTACAACAGAAGGGAAGACCGGTAGAACCGGTCTGACCACCAGTTGTACTGCCAGGTTGCAACAGCCCAAGCACAAAAGGAGATCAAACTTATGTACATTTGGAAAAGATGGCTTGGGATGAGGAGGCTTAGGATGGAAAGAAGACACTGTAATATGATGAAGAAGACTCTCAAGAGTGCAAGAAGCAAACAAGAAAAACCACTCTTTAGAGAATTCAAACATCTAGGAGATAGAAAAGAGCTAGGCAAAAAGAGCCACACAACAAGGAAAAACACCTAAGCTCAAGGGCGGTGGCCGGAGCCACCTATGTTTGAGTTAAAAGGGTATGGCACCGCGAAGAATTATCCTTGGGCCCATGACCAAAAACTCGTCTTTGAATCACAAGTACCATCAACAATGGCTAATGTGAAAGAATTGATCAATTTATGCATAATGGGGGGAGAAAGAGTTCATTGAGAGAACAATACTCCCCCTATGTCCATGCCTACACCTAGAGCAAGACATCATGTTGAGTATGGTGGGGTGTGCAAAGGTTCAAGCAACATTGCTCGAACCAATGATATTTAGCTCATGCCTTAACTCGCGAAATCTTGCTTCATCCAAGGGCTTTGTGAAAATATCTGCAAGGTTATCATGTGTGTTGACGTAGTTGAGCTTGATCTCCCCTCGCCTAATGTGATCCCGGATGAAGTGATACCGAATCTCAGTATGCTTCATCTTGAAGTGTTGCACCGGGTTGAGAGAAATCTTGATGGCACTTTCATTATCACACCAAAGAGGCACTTTGTCACAAATGACACCGTAATCCTTTAAAGTTTGCCTCATCCAAAGAAGTTGTGCACAACAACTCCCGGCGGCCACATACTCCACTTTGGTGGACGAGAGAGACACACAACTTTGCTTCTTGGAAGCCCAACTTACTAAAGAGCAACCAAGAAATTGGCACCCTCCAGAAGTGGACTTCCTACCCACTTTGTCTCCCACCCAATCGGAGTCTGAATAGCCCATAAGCTTGAAGTTGGATCCTCTTGGGTACCATAAGCCAAAGTTTGGGGTATGAGCAAAATAGATGCGCTTGACCGCCACAAAGTGGCTTTCCTTAGGTGCGGCTTGAAACCGTGCACAAATTCCCACACTCAACATGATATCCGATCTAGATGCACAAAGGTAAAGCAAGGAGCCAATCATGGAGCGTTATACCTTTTGATCCACCGCTTTACCATTAGGATCTATGTCAAGTTGGCATTTGAGGGGCATTGGAGTGGAAGCCGGCTTGACATCACTTAGCTTGAATCTCTTGAGCATGTCTTGAGTATATTTGGCTTGGTTGATGAAGGTTCCTTCTCTTCTTTGCTTGATCTCGAACCCGAGAAAGAACTTCAACTCTCCCATCAAAGACATCTTAAACTTTGAGGTCATGAGAGCGGCAGATTCCTCATTGAAAGTTTTGTTAGGGGAACCAAAGATAATATCATCAACATATAATTGGCACACAAACAACTCACCTTTGACCTTCTTAGTAAAAAGAGTGCGGTCAATTTTTCCCAACTTCAAATCCACGATCTTGCAACAACTCGGTAAGGTGGTTATACCACACGCGTGGGGCTTGTTTAAGGCCATAGAGTGCCTTATCGAGTTGATACACATGATCGGGGAAGTAGGGATCCTCGAACCCGGGGGGTTGCTTGACATACACCAACTCGTTAATAGGACCATTAATAAAAGCACTCTTTACATCCATTTGTTGCAACTTAAAATTATGATGAGAAGCATAAGCAATCAACAAACGAATGGATTCAAGGCGAGCAACGGGAGCGAAGGTTTCACCGTAGTCGATACCCTCGACTTGGGAGTAGCCTTGCGCTACCATTCTTGCCTTGTTGTGCACGATGGTCCCATGAGCATATTGCTTGTTCTTAAATATCCACTTGGTTCCAATGACATTGTGGTTCCCCGTTGGCCTTGGCACCAATCTCCACACCTTGTTGTACTCGAAGTTGTTGAGTTCTTCATGGATGGCATTGAGCCAATCCAGATCTTCGAGTGCCTCATAGACCTTCTGGGTTCAACACAAGAGACAAACGCGTGATGTTCACAATAGTTTGCCAATTGTCTACGAGTGCTTACCCCCTTTTGAATGCTTCCAAGCACATTCTTCATGAGATGGCTCTTAGTGGAGAGCTTGGATGCAATCTTGGCGGCACGATGCTCCAATTCCTCCTCGGGGGTGAGTTGAGGGGCGGTCACTTGATCATCTTGAGCGCCGTCTTGAGCTTGTTCTTGATCTTGAGGATGCTCTTGATCTTGAACTTGCTCGGAGGAGAGAACTTGACCTTGGGCATCACTTGTTGTTTCGACACCGTCTTGAGGTTGATTTTGCCATTGGTCTTGTTCATGAGGTTGAGGGCCTTCACTTTGTTCTTCGGAAGCATGTGGGCCTTGGGTTGGTGATGGCTCCACTTGAGTGGAGCATTATCCTTCTCCTTCGGCCACAAGGGGTTCCTCAATGGGTAGTATAAAACCAACTCCCATTTTTCTTATGGCTTGAGGAGGAATTTCATCACCTACATCACAAGTGCCACTTTGCTCCACTTGGGAGCCATTATTCTCATCAAACTCCATGTTACACGTCTCCTCAATAAGTCCCGTGGACTTATTGAGGACACGGTAAGCATGAGAGTTTGTAGCATAACCAATAAATATGTCCTCATAAGCTCTAGCCTCAAATTTAGACAAACAAACACCTTTCTTGAGAATGAAACACTTAAACGTGAACACCCGAAAGTACTTGAGGTTGGGCTTGTTACCGGTGAGTATCTCATATGGAGTTTTGTTCAAGCCTTTGCGGAGATAGAGTCGATTTGATGCATGTCATGCGGTGTTGATGGCTTCGGCCCAAAAGTTGTATGGAGACTTGAGCTCCGCCATCATGGTCCTTGCCGCATCCATCAACATCCGGTTCTTCCTTCCCGTAACACCATTTTGTTGAGGGGTGTATGGTGCTGAGTATTGATGCTTGATCCCCTCATCACTAAGAAACTCATCCAAGGTGCAGTTCTTGAACTCGGTGCCGTTGTCACTTCTTATCGTGAAGATCTTTGCATTGTGTTGACGTTGAGCTTCATTTGCAAATCAATGACGGTTTGTTGGGTCTCGCTCTTCTTCTTGAAGAAGTATACCCAAGTGTATCTTGAATAATCATCCACAATCACCAAGCAATACTTTATACCCCCAAGACTATCAAAGGATGGAGGCCCAAGGAGATCCAAGTGAAGGAGCTCCATAGGCCTCTTCGAGTAGATGATAGTCGTGGGAGGGTGAGCCTTTTCATGTAGCTTTCCTTCGATACAAGCACCGCAAGCACGATCTTTAGCAAAACTAACATTTGTAAGTCCACGGACATGGTCCCCCTTCAGAAGACTTTGCAAAGATCTCATATTGACATGGGCTAAACGGCGATGCCAAAGCCATCCCACATCAACTTTATCCATTAGGCATGTCGCGGTCTTAGTGGGTCGTGATGTCTACTAGACAACCTTCTTCTTGTAGACGTTATTGGGCCTCCAAGTGCAGAGGTTTGTAGAACAGTAGCAAATTTCCCTCAAGTGGATGACCTAAGGTTTATCAATCCGTGGGAGGCGTAGGATGAATATGGTCTCTCTCAAGAAACCCTGCAACCAAATAACAAAGAGTCTCTTGTGTCCCCAACACACCCAATACAATGGTAAATTATATAGGTGCACTAGTTCGGCGAAGATATGGTGATACAAGTGCAATATGGATAGTAGATAATGGTTTTTGTAATCTGAAAATATAAAAACAGCAAGGTAGCAAGTGGTAAAAGTGAGCGTAAACGGTATTGCAATGCTAGGAAACAAGGCCTAGGGTTCATACTTTCACTAGTGCAAGTTCTCTCAACAATAATAACATAATTGGATCATATAACTATCCCTCAACATGCAACAAAGAGTCACTCCAAAGTCACTAATAGCGGAGAACAAACGAAGAGATTATGGTAGGGTACGAAACCACCTCAAAGTTATCCTTTCTGATCGATCTATTCAAGAGTCCGTAGTAAAATAACACAAAGCTATTCTTTCTGTTCGATCTATCATAGAGTTCGTACTAGAATAACACCTTAAGACACAAATCAACCAAAACCCTAATGCCGCCTAGATACTCCAATGTCACCTCAAGTATCCGTGGGCATGATTATACGATATGCATCACACAATCTCAGATTCATCTATTCAACCAACACAAAGAACTTCAAAGAGTGCCCCAAAGTTTCTACCGGAGAATCAAGACGAAAACGTGTGCCAACCCCTATGCATAAGTTCACGAGGTCATGGAACTCGCAAGTT